>NW_027120459.1:0-30499 GCF_038355195.1 Osmerus mordax | reverse complement strand
GGCCTGCGAGATCATTTTATCTATATTTTTTAATGGCCCAGCGATATGAAGAACCAATAACACACAAACTACAAATCCCACAATGCAGCGCAACAGCTGCCTTATGATGCGCGCTGTGTGCGCTCGCATTAAAGATCCTGTAAAGCAAATTCCATGATTTGCTTCTCAGTACAGTATAAACATGTGAAATGAGTTCCTGAAAGCATGTGCAAAGCGCCAAAACTTTGTCGCACTGAAGTTACCGTAGAACAGTTTCTCTTCTGTTTTCAGATCAGGTTTTAATGGGCGGAGCCAAAAAAATTACCTATCTACGTAATTTTGACCCATCTACGTCAGATCACTGAATGGCTCCTCCTGCTGTACTGTCATTGTAGACTACATCAGCTAGCTAGCTAGCTTCAGGATGTCTCCCTCCACCCGCAACTGCATCTTCCCTGGATGCAAGAACTTCAGCTGCGGTGCAACACTATTTAATTTCTCTATTGCTGAGGAAAGGAAAAATAGGAGGATTGATTTGGTGAAGAGCCACGCTGATGGAAAGCTTCGGATAAACTCCAACAGCCGCCTCTGCAGTGACCATTTCACGGCGGATAATTTTAACATGGACCAGAGACAGACGGGGTTCAGGGATGCACGGCTTCTCTTGCAGCGCGAAGCCGTACCGAGCATTGCCCTCCTGGCCGTTCCTCCTCCGGTCGCACCTGGACCATCCACCGCCGCCAGCAGTTCATCACTCAGTTCTGTGTGCTTGTTATAATTGTACTAGATAACTTTTCCAGAGGTATCTCTGCTATAATTATTGCAAACCGCTAACTTGATATTAGGCTACTCGATGTAGAATTATGTTATTTTGGTGAAATGGTAGCTAATGTGCTAGAAGTAGTTGGAGAGCTGTCTGCTGTCTCTGCTGTAAATGTTTACTCCTGTTTTACAGCTCAGGGGAACATTTCATTTATATGCATCTGTATGTTTCACTTATTGAACAAATAAATTCTAATTCTATACTGTTTTGTTCGGCTTGACGTGGCGTCCATTATCTGGGTCGTAGGTAGGCAGTGAGGGGCGGAGCTTCAGCTCCTTCAGGCGACACGCCCCCCCCCCCCAGTCTCAAGCAGAGAAGAGTGCTGATTTTCTCACGATTTCAAAGCTTAATTTAACATGTCTGTGTTTTTTTCTCATTCGAATTTGGATGGGTAGTGTGGTTAACTGTGGAAGTCACTATCTAGCATCACATCAAACCCAGAATACGTCCTAAATTTGGGCTAATCCCCGAATGTTTACAACGTCTGGCTCCACGCCTGATTAACACTTGGATCGATAAGCAGTCTCGAAAATTGTATCAATATAAAAAATTATACGATCCCTTTCCGTAATCATGATACCCCCAAAACATGTTCACTGCACCCCCATTCAAAGCAGGCTGCAATCTGGCCCTGGACAGGCTCGCCCATAAGGGGGAAAGGGGGGAAAACTTTCTGGGGCCCAGCCGCGGTGCCAGCAATAATCATGTTCATCCTAAATATTTCGCGAGCGCAGAATTCCGACAAAAACCCGCTGAATTTCAAATAGAATGCATTGGTCTGAGGCAAAATGTAAATAATCTTGTCAACTCATATTACGTCTCTAATCTTTCTAAATATTTTACCTGTAAACAGAGCCCATTGCCATCAGTGTAGGTAGGTCTGTGATAGCAATCGAAGGAAGTCTGTCAAGCCATAAACTGATACAGTAACGTTCACGTTAGACTAGCTACTGTAGCCAATATTAAAATGTTAGTCAAAACCCGAAGATTCAGCCCTGAAGATAATTGACACGGAAACACTTATCAACCAAAATTACGGCAATAGACAGGGCCAGGGAGTTTTCAGGCGATCTTTATGAGGATAGATCAATACTTTTTTGCAAAGTCTGTCAACATTCAATCGACAATATTCTGTGTCAAACTGTTGTGGAACATCTTAGGTCGCTCCGACATAAGAACAGGAAGGCTAGTGGAATTCCGCAGATGATGTGAAAACAATCTGCAGATTTTGTTTGGGCTTGCTCACTGCATCACTGAGTAAGTCTCTCTCGGTTAACATGATTTTTTATGTAGGAGAGAGAGAGCACACACGCACATGCGTCAATATAAGTAAAGCCCTATTTGGGGTGGGCCCATTCACTGGACCTTTTCAGGGTCCCAACAATTTCTATGGGCGGGCCCTGGATGGAAGTCAGTTTCAAGAAAGATGGGAAAGCGAATACATGTTTTCAAGGAGAAAAAACGGTATGTATTTTGTGTTATGAGGCGATGCCGGTCGTTAAAGAGTACAATCTCCGTCTGCATTTTGACACCAAACACAGAGATATGTAACCAACTTTAGCCTCCAAAAAAACAGCAGATGGTCCAAGAATTAAAAGGCGGACTGCAATCGCAGAATATGTTAACAAAAGCTACAGCTAAAAACAATGTTTTTACATCGGAGTTACAACTGGCCCTTTGAGGGCAACCATAATGCTGATGTGGCCCTCTGTGAAAATGAGTTTGACACCCCTGCCCTAGGGTACCCCCATTTGAGAATCACTGATAGAGTATACATGTCCTTCTCTAATAGTTCCAGTAAAACTGGCCATACCAAACAAAACTGTAAGTTGTAACTTTTGAGTTTCTATCCTTCCTTACTATGCATTCATTCTGCTCCGTATCCCCTCCTCCTCCTCTACCTCTCTGCCCTCTTTCTCTCCATCCTCACCCCTTCCCTCACACTGAGTGAAAACATTTAAACCACCACCATGTGACGAAGTTGAGTGGAAGGAGCAGTTTCCACCTGCTTCGTCACAGGGAAATGGTTGTTAACTTTGCATTGCCTCACTTAATTTTAAACACACCACAAAACTCACAACACATCTATCATCAGTTGATTTATTAAGCGTAGCAGGACGCCTCTGAGTGTGCAGTTAGCTATTTCAAGCAGTGTTTCTGTGTAGTGGAGCTTACCAACAAATATCGTCAGTTAAAGAGTGATCGTGCATTTCCGGGTTACCTAGGCTATATCCAAGGGTGGCCAGGTTCACTGACAATTTCCGATATATGTATTTTTTTTATCTGTGTATGCTTTTATGGCATGAAGTGTTTACTGTTACCTACTGTTTTTTTATGGCAGCAAGAGTTGTGCATAAATGTTAAATTATGTGTAGTACTATAGTTCATTCAGTAGGAGTGGTTTATCTGGGGTAGAGCCTATAAAAGCAGGGGCATGTCTAGAACATTTTGAACAGGGTGGCCAGGCAGGGGCACAGCCTCAGAGCAGGTTGGCCATCAACCACTTATCGAGACTCAAGGTCACATTTTTTATCTACCCTTTTTGTTGTTGGTAACACTGCGTGTTATCTCAATAAACTAATCATTTTCTATTAAAGATCCTGTAAAGTGGAATTGAAAACGAGTTTCAAGTTCACCACACCACCGAATAATGTGTTATTAACTACCCATCCAAATTAGAATGAAAAAAAAACAGACAAGTATGTTAAATTAGGCTTTGAAATTGTAAGAAAATTAGCAGTCTTCTCTGTTCGAGACTGGGGGGGCCTGTCGCCTGAAGGAGCTGAAGCTCGGCCACCTCGCTGGAAGGCGCCGCCTCTCTCACGTAAGCTACCTACGACCCAGATAATGGACGCTACGTCAAGACGAACAAAACAGTATATAATTAGAATGTAGCCTATTTCTTCAATGAGTGAAACATACAGATGCATATAAATGAAATATTCCCCTGAGCTGTAACACAGGAGTACACATTTACATTTATTCATTTAGCAGACGCTTTTATCCAAAGCGACTTCCAAGAGAGAGCTTTACAAAGTGCATAGGTCACTGATCATAACAACAAGATAGCCACAAAAACATTGCGAGTAGCCAAAACATGAAGCACACATTGTGAACAACCAAAGTAAGTGCCAAAGGGAAGAACCATAAGAGCATGTAGTTAAACAAGTTACAATTAAACAACATGAACCGCTATAAGTGCAAGTGTACCTGTGGAAAAAACAAGCAACAATAATAAAAACAATATATCACAGCGAGTACAAACATTTTAAATCAGTTACCACTAACCACAAGAGCAACAAGTGGCCACTCCCTGGACACTCGGTCGGCCAACGCTGGACCTGGTCGCGAGTCTCCCGGTCCTGTCCTACAGCTATAAAGTTGAACAATGGATTTTGGTGTTTCAAAACCCATTGACACTGTATGACTATGTTTAGCCTGTGTTCTGCTCATCTCTCTCACCAACCGTCTCTGGAGGAGGGGATCCCTCTCTGAATTGCTCCTCCCAAGGTTTCTTCCATTTTTTCTCCTGTTGGGAGTTTTTCCTTGTCTTCCTTGAGGGTTTAGGTTAGTTGAGGGGCAGTTCTATGGGCGTATGTGAAGCCCTCTGTGACATGCTTGCATGTAAAAAGGGCTATACAAATACATTTGATTTGATTTGGACACGCCCCTGTATAAAAGGAGGGCACACTTCAGTTGGGGAACTGCATGAGCGTGAGCCATCCAGATTATGTCTGTCATCGATGCAGACTCATGTCAGTTCAATGTGTCTATGCATGTAATGTGTTTTGTCTCCATGTCCACGGGCTGCAGCCTACATTAAAGAGCACCTTTTGCATTTTTTATACTCTTTCATTCTAAGTCTCATCTCTACTGGACCCTATGGTACATTACCCTACGACCATGCAAGGTGGTGTGGAGAGGCTCCGTCAAAAAGTCTAACTTTTATTTTTATAAATTACCGAACTTCCAATGGTGTGCTTTTATTTTGAAAGGTGTGTAGGCTCACACCATGCTGCTCGCATTCTAGAACACAAATGTCAAAGTATCAATCAAAACTGCAGCGCTGTTTGTTTCATGTTTTGAACATTACATATAGACATTGTGCAAATTGTTTTGTGAAATAAATTATGTTTCAGAAATGAAATCATGTTTGGGTCGTGAGTTAATGAACAAGGACAAATGTGGGTCCTGAAGTTAGACCAGTTGAGAACCACCGCCCTACAACACACCAAAAAAAGACCCCTCCGGTTTTCACCTTCTCAGTGTCGTTGAAGGCCTCCACAGCCCTTAACACCAGCCCCTCCTCCTCTGAGAGCACATAGATGTCCTGGATGCCTGTCTCCAGATGCTCCCCTGGCTGTAGGAAGAAGGACCGTTCACCCTGAGAGAGAAAGGAAGAGACAATGCAAAAAAGATGAGAAGATAGGTGTCGCACAATAAATGGCTGTATTTATAGTCAGTTTGGTCCTTTCTTGTCTTGAGAAGAGGGGCACGAGGTCTCACCTTGACAACCCTCTTCTGCCCCAGTTGGGGCTTGCCATCTGGTCCGACAGGGTCAAGGATTACACAGTACTGTCTACTGCTCAGAGTGGTCACGCCAACCACACCTACTACCTCCTCAGCCACGGAGGGAATATGTGCCTCCCGGTCTGCCATGGTCACCAGCCACTCCTCCCCTGTGCGTCGGTCTCGACCACCTGCATCCCGGAAGGCGCGAAGTGCACGCACATGCAGCGCTTTCTGAGAGAGGCATGGAAAAGAGAGCGTGTGATGGTTATTAACTTTCAGTATCATATTAAATAACATCCCATATCCAGTGCACTAGACATGACCAACGTTACAGTAATAAATAAGGAACAATTATTAAATCATTGACTAAATCATGTTTACATTATTAAATTAAATTTTAAATCAAGTTGAAAAAAGGGTATAGAAGTTTTAATGAACAACAGTGATAGAGTTTTACGATGACAAGCTCATTTAAACACTCCTCCAGTCCAAGCATTTTTGTGCCATAAATTAATCATACGTAAAAATATATATTTGGTTTTGGCAGACTAGCTGGCCTACACAAAATAAAAACTTTTATAATGCTAATTTTATCTATGGTAAGAATAACACATGATCTTAATCCTAAAATAATTTGAGCCATAACCATATCATGTATTGTAATTCTGCCACAACAGAGGCAGAAAGATGGATTACCTTGTCAGTGAGGATGAAAGCATTGACAATGTCCAGGACCTCCTCATGAACCCCAGGTAGATAAGCTCCCACCTTGCTCACCTGCCACTCCTCACCTAGGGAAAACAACACACAAACACACCCACTCATCCCTCATGTTTGTGTATGGCGTGTGTTTGTACTGTATGTGTGGAGCATACCCTGTAGCAAACATTTGGAAGATCAAATCAGTATAATAACTCCTTCAGGACAAACTAAATACAAAATAAATGTCTCCTGTCTCCATTTATATTGTCCTAGATCTGGATTATTTATCAAACCTGGCATATATTTCATACTTTATAGTGGCATACATTGAAATAATGTATATACATGGCGAATGCTGCATGTTTGGGATTATTAATACAAAGTGTGATGGAACAATTTCATATATGACATTAGGTTTAATGTTAAACTTTGTGAAATGTCAAATGTATTCTGTGAAAAGGGTGTTAGCTAATGAGGGGGTTGTAAGTGAGGACTGTTAAGATAAAAGAATGTTTAGAACAGATGTGACCTTTGACTTGGAGATTGTGGAGAAGGTGTTTAGATTAGGAGAATCTTGTCTTTTCAGTGAAGAGTTCATTTGGAGGTTTCTGTTGGTCACACGCTGTCTAATTTGATCGATAATGCCTGAGACCAGGGGTCAAATGTATCAAAGTCATTGGTGGCCAAGCAACGAAGCTGCGGAGCCACTGAAGTGTTTCTATCTTTTCTTATTATTGGGTGTGCTTTGCCTTCGGCAAGGGCACAACCTTTGTTCTCTCACATATATATTTATTGGGTGTGCTCAAGCCTTCGGCGAGAGCACAACCTTGGTTCTCTCACATATATATATATATATTTTATATAACGTCGGTGTCAAAAGTTTCGTCTTGTTAGCGATTGAGTTGCTTGTATTGTCATTCATGTTCCGTTGCACGGTTTAGGAAGTTACAACGTTTTTGTGGCAAAAAGTGCTTTTTGTCAACAAAGGGAACTCAGTGCTAGCCTACGTCACAACGTTAGCAACAACGCATGGATACAACGTGCATAGATGTGCTGTTGCACAGCGAGTATCGTATTGTGCCGTGGTGAACTAGCAGCAAATGTACATTTAAGCAAATCAAGACTTGCATGTACAGTAAGTAATGTCACATTTAATAATGTATTTAAACTCAAGCTTATGTGGTGTGTCGCTGTCTTCAATGCCACAGCCTGAACTTTATGTCAAAAGAAACATTCTAATTTCCGGCGCTTTAGCCATTTCCCCCTCAATAAATGTCAAGCTTATTTAAGTTTTTGCGGGCATATTTTCAGTTAGCAGATGGTACTGTTTGAATCGCGATTCCATCTGAAATACTGCCGGTGAAAACATTGTTACAGTAGCTTGTTTCAAAGGGGGTTCTTAATTATGCACTATGAGTAGGCTAAATGCTTGAAAAATGTCACTAGAAGGGAAAAACGTAAGGGGACGGACCCACCTGCAACCGACGCAAGCACACCCTACAATTTCCCCAGAAATTGTACCCTCTCTAGTTATTCTTAATGTTTCTTTTCCCAACCCTAAGCATCCGTCAATATTTGGACTACATAGAAAGCGTCGATGTCAAAAGTTTTGTCTTGGTAGCGATTGCGTTGCTTGTATTTTTATTTACGTTCCGTTGCATGGTTTAAGTTTAAATTACGTTTTTGTGGCGAAAAGTGAAGCTAACGGTGGCTAACTTGCGGCGGTCTATGATCCATCTGATCCATTCCTCACAAATACATTTTCGTTGTAGGATTTATTATGACATTAGATTACAAGTAAACGATTTATTGGTGAAATTATCATTGTGGTTTCAAACCAGTGTAGCTCACTGCAACTCTGTAGCCTACGCAAGACACACTAGTACAGTAGCTAACAAAAACATCTCCACGGCTGTTTAAGAAGTCAAACGGCGACAGAACAGGGCACTCCCCTTCCTTAGCTTAAATAAAAAAGTATTTCAATAGGTGAAACTATCTGACTACTAACCTGAACTTCATTGCCATAGCAATAACTTTGTCAATCTGTCATGAAAATAATTAATATCAGCCTAAACCGTACAACGGAACGTTAAATCAAATTCAACCAACGCAATCGCTACCAAGACGAACACAGCAGTAGTCTACTAGTACTGTACCGTAGTAGTACAATTTACTGGGGCAGCTTCTCCACACAGGACTACATCGCATTTTGCGTTGTCACTGACAATGATCGCTACCAGTGAGCTTTTTATGAATGAACGATTTTACACTAAATAAATGGCAAGCTTATTTACATTTACGTTTTAGGCATATTTTCAGTTAGCAGATGGTACTGTAAGTCGCTCTGGATAAGAGCGTCTGCTAAATGACTAAATGTAAATGTAAGTAATTCAAGACTTGCAAGTACAGTACAGTAAGTAATTTCACATTAAATAATGTATTTAAACTCAAGCTTGTGTGGTGTGTCGCTGTCTTCAATGCCACAGCCTAAACTTGATGTCAAAAGAAACGTTTTTAATTTCCAGCACATTCAAACAATCCCCTTACTGTACTTTGGCTAGCAACAGCAGCTAGGCTAGCTTGCTTGTAGCACAATTTACAGAGGTCAGCTTCTCCACCGTGCAGGGCTCTCGTCTAAGATCAAATGGTCGTATTTGGCATTGTTACTGACAATGATCGCTTCCAGCAAACTTCTTTTGAATGAGCCATTTCCCCCTTAATAAATGTCAAGCTTATTTACTTTTTTTGTGGGCATATTTTCTGTTAGCAGATGGTACTGTTTCAATCGTGATTCCAGTGCGTGTCCACTGCAGCGACGCAAATCGCTTGCCATCGCTTGCCTTCCCACAGTGCACCACGCTCGGGGGCGTGTCAGATAGATGAATATAGAGTTGTAGTTCTCTAGAGTCACTGTTGTAGTTCGTATAACGTCATGGCAAAGTGTGCAGACTTGGGTTTACGACGTACTCGCAATATCGATCAAAATACAACTTTTACACACGTTAAGCAAAAATCAGATACACTGGCTAGCTGTTGCACGATTTTGTCTACTGCACACAATACCGATATAATTTTTTCCCAGTAAGATTGTAAATAATTGTATGCATAGGCCTAGCTGGATTTTGATAACCACACCCTGTATTCAGAACCAACAAATTACATTCCCTCCCGCTCTTTTATATATTTTTGGAGGGAATACATTGGTATAAATATAGATGCAGTCCGATACTCTATCATTCATCATGAATAACATTCAGAGGATTGCTTTCATCGCCCTGCTCTACTGCCGGAGAGCTTATCACCGGCTGCTTCAGGAGCTGCGACTGGACGATGACATGTTTCAGCGGTATTTCAGGCTGAACCGGGCCGAGTTCGATGACCTGCTGACCAGAGTGGGACCCCGGATAGCGAGGCTAAACACCTCGTTCCGCGAGGCGATCAGCCCAGCTGAACGCCTCGCTATTTGTCTACGGTAAGCCTTAAGAGCATTTATAGTAAACAGTTAATATATCAGTGTTCTCGGACATAAATTTACATTTACATTTAGTCATTTAGCAGACGCTCTTATCCAGAGCGACTTACAGTAAGTACATTGACATTCCCCCGAGGCAAGTAGGGTGAAGTGCCTTGCCCAAGGACACAACGTCAGTTTGCATGACCGGGACATTGCTGAAGGCTTCCTTCAGAGGTGGAACTTCCCAATGAGGCCTTTCCTCTGCAGAGCGACCTCATTGCGCCCCTTCCCTGGGACAAACCTCGCCAGGGAGAAGAGGATGTTCAACTACCGCCTCAGCCGTGCCAGGTTGACAGTAGAGTGTGCCTTTGGCATACTCTCCACCCAGTGGAGAATGTATCGGCGCGTCATTGGTGTCAACCCGGCATGTGTGAAGGCCACCTGCATCCTCCACAACTACATCCGGAGGTCCAGGAGAGGTGCCAGGGGATGTCCAGCAGCCAGTCCTGGCCAGGAGGGGTCAGCAGGTCTCCAGGAGGCTCCACGAGCGGGCAGCAACAACGCTGCACGTGCAGCAATTCGTGTGAGGGACGCATTCACTGCATATTTCAATGCAGAAGGTGCAGTGCCCTGGCAGAAATCTGTTGTATAGCCCGTCTCATTAAGAAACAAAGGCTCTTTTAAGACCCACCCACATTAATCACAAAAAAAGCATACAGTTCCAGAATGTTCTTTTCATAAAATATGAGCTTAAATCATTGTTTTTCTTATCATTATTAATTTTCACAACCAACAATTTATAGTAAATACCCAGCCCATTCAATAAAAGAAACACAAAGTTTTGTCAGTGACATTTTTTATATTACATGTCACTCTGTGTGGCCTGCCTCTCTGCCTCAAAAAACATGCGGTGAATGTTGAACTTTAATTCGGACCGCGTAGCTGGTGGCAGTCTTTTCAGTGCAGGGAGAAGGCTTTAAAAAAAAAGCTCATCCTCTGCTTGAGGTGGTGGAAGAGGAGCAGGTGTCTGGGCCTGCTCCATAGCACCAAGCATCCTCTCCTCGAATTCGGTCAGCCTCTGTTTGCGCACCCTCTTTCGGCCAGAGGATGCTGGGGGCTGGCTAGTGGTTGCAGCTGGGGAAGCTCTCGCCTCATTGGCAGGGGTTTCTGGCTCGCTGTCTGGCTGTGTGGCACTGGCTGCTGTCTGCTCTGCATCTTCACTGGCCTGGCTGACTGGGGATGTGGTGGCAGGCCTCTGGAAGTTGCTGCTGGAGTCCCTGTACTCCATAAATGGAGCCAGGTACCCCATCACAGCAGCATACTTCCAACTTTCACAAGTTTTGTGATTGGAAAGACCTGCTCCACTCCTGCTCAACTCTTTCTCCCTGTTCTTCTCCCTCTTGTAGCTGTCCCTCAAATTCTTCCCCTTTTTTTTGCAAACCTCAGCTAGAAATAAATTATTTGAAAACTGTTTAATAGACCTACACGTTGACGTGTAAAAACGTTGTATTATTACTCGAAGTCTCTGCAAGTCTGTCGATACAACTAGGGAGTCCCAGCCGGGCTAACTAGGCTAGCTAGCTCTAGTTACCACAGAACAAAGTTACGTAATTTGAAAGTACAAAATACCCACCAGGAGCACCAACACCTTCGGCAACCTTGCGCCAAGCATCGTTTTTTTTATTTACATCTCTGTACGAATACAGAGATGTGTCATACAACACCGGGTAAGCAGCTACACAAGCAATTATTTTCTCCTCCATTCTGAAACTGAGAGCTAGAAATGTTTACCATGGTTGCTACGTTACGAGAAACAGGAAAACATCGCTATAACATGGCCATCGCTAGCGAAAATCGCTCTTCATTTGCATAAAGTTGAGAAAATCTCAACTCGAATCGCTTGAATTGCGTGGCGTCGCTACCCACAATGCACCACGCAAGCGATTCGCCCTGCTCCATTGAAAATGAATGGAAAACATGTTGTCGCTCGCATCGCGTCGCTGCAGTGGACACGCACTGTTATACTGACGGTGACAACGTTTTTACTTAGAATAGCTTGTTTCAAGGGGGTTCAGCTTGTTTCAAAGGGGGTTCTTAATGAATGAATGCAATATTATGAGTGGGCTAAATGCTTGAAAATATCACTACTGTAGAAGGGAAAAACTTAAGGTGACGTTTAAGTCATATAGGTTAGGTTCATTCTACATTTACATTGTCATTTAGAAGACGCCCGTATCCAGAGCGACTTACAGTAAGTACAGGGACATGCTACACTTCACTTTTTGTATTTTGAATTGTAGCTACATGAGAAGCAACAAATGTAGGCTATGCTTTTAAATCCATGCAATCTTCATAAATAATAAGTAGGTATTTTTATATAAAATATACAGAAATTACAGTTAATAAACGGACCCATCTGCAACCAACGCAAGCAAGCACACCCACAATTTCCTCAGAAATTGTACCCTCTCTAGTTTAATTTGTAATTAATACATTTTGTTTGTCAATTAGGCATTAAATTATAAAATTTGTCATTTATTTAAGCTTTGTATTATATAATTATTGATTTATTCAAGTATTTAACCATTCAATTATTTATTTATTTAGTTTTGGCCCCTATAATCCTCCATAAATATGTATAGTTTATATATATATAGCCAGTGTTGTGCACGTTCATACCTCTCATGAACTAGTTCAAAGTTCAGTTCATACAAGTGAATATGAATCGTTCACGTTCATCATTTAAATTCTGAACTAGTTCATAGTTCAGTTCATTTCATAGTTTTAAGGTGTGTGTTTACTGTGTGTAAAAATCCCGCAAAAAATAAGGTGCATCAGATCAGATGTATTCGCTGAGTCTGCGTCTCTGCTTTCACTTGGTGCAATTTGGACATGGTGCAAGCATTCGATTTAAACAGCGTCTCTCCTCAGGAGAAGGAAAACATTCCGTAACATTTTAGCTAGACCTCAAATAATATGAACGTGTTCACCGTTCAAATTCATTATTTTTCATTAAGTTGTCTTATAAAAATGAACGGGTTCTTTTGAACTCGTTCATGCACAACACTGTACATAGCCTATATATAATTATGTGCAAAAGGATTAATTATAGTAAGTGCATTTGTTTCACATACATTTGTGTGCAGACAATGGCATAAGCACAATTCGTATGTCCCATTATTTTAGAGCGACAACAATAATTTATGATTGCAAATAAGATATGTTTTGTAAAGCAGATAAAAATAACTAATATTTTTTTTGCATGTACTCAAACATGGGTCAAATGAATCATTAGCCGATAAAATCTAGGTATTTAAGGCGAATTACCGTATTTTTCGGAAATAAAACCGAGGTTTATAACCCGATTTAAAAATTCTCTTGTGGTGGTGCGGTTTATATTTCGAAGCGGCTTATAGAACGTTTTTATAACAAAACAACAGTATAAACACTTTTTTCGTGAAAGCTATTTAACCCGTTAAGGAGTAGCGTTGCACATATGTGATGGTTCGAATGCGGGTCTCACAGAGTAACGTCGCATATATGCGTAGCCGGTGAAGCCATCTCCTTCAAATTAGTTTTTGCAGGTTGGGATGTCTGCTAGCATGGGAGTACCCTTGCTACGAGTATTATGCTAGCTAACTTAGCCCGGAAGCTAACTAAAGCTAGCTAGCTACTGTTTCGGAAAAATAACTTAGCTACACATTGGGGACCGTCGGATATATTTAGAACTCACGCTTCTCAAGCTAAATATTAGTTAATTCCCGGGCAGTAGAACACATACATTACGCAGTGTTTCCTCTGGGATTTTCTTTTAGCACCCGGACCCCTCGAAGAATACAAACAACAAAAATCACCAGTTAACTTAATTAAAATTTGCAAGAACTATAGACTAATACAAAAACAGGCTTAAAGGTCACATGACATGAAAACTTTACTTTAGGAAGTTATTTAACATTAATATGAGTTCCCCTAGCCTGCCTTTGGTCCGCCAGTGGCTAGAATTTTCGATAGGTGTAAACCAAGCCCTGGGTGTTCTTCTCCGCCTTTGAGAAAATGAAGGCTCAATTGCTCTGTTTGAAAATCTCCTTGTGATATCACAAGGAGGAAGGTTACCTCCCCTCTCTCTGCTTTGCCCACCCAGATAATCTGGCCCGCCCATAAGAAACTGAGCTACGACCGTGCAAAGGCGAGTGCGCTTTTTCGGTTTTTCCTGGAGAGACATCAAGGCGAGCAAACGAACAAAGCATAACAGTTGCTCAGTGCTTGGATGTACAAATGAAGAAAACAAATATTTTGTTAGTTCCTTCATCCGAGCCTCTGCACAACCAGTATCTGAATTTTATTTTCGCTGGAAATGCGCCGACACAACTTCCCAAAGTTTTGCATGTCTGCGCCAAACATTTCAGCTACAACTTTTTCCACAACTCGGGACAATACAAAGCTGGCCTTGCTGAAATTAAATTCTGGATCAGTACTAACTCTCCTTGGTCCAGCTACAAACCTCGGTAGTTAACTAAAAAAAGTAGTAAACTAACGCTATATCATTTTGTTTTTTTACTGTATATGGTTACCTAGCTTGCTACCCTTAGAATGTGGCTGTAACATTAGCTCTGCAGCTAATAGCTGAGTTACTGTCGCTAATGTAAAGGTAGATAGCATCAAGTATGTGTGTGAATACACATGCTGTAACGCGAGTGTTGTACACTTCTTTGTTATTTGGATAACCGTTCTGCTTTTGGTGTTATGGCGCGCGCGATATCCGCCTTTCCCCTCATTGAAATGACTATGAGTGTGCACCTCTGCAAACCAGGGTGATCAGATGAGAATGGGCAAATTCGAGGCATCTTACAGCAAAGGGGCTATGATACATCCATTGTAAACATTAGCGCATGGTGCCGCCCCTCTCCTCCTCATTAGCATTTAAAGCTACAGACACAGAAACGGCACGTCTTGAGGAAAGCTCATTGTGGGACTGCTCGTAGTGGCAGTAATTATGCACCAAGGCTTAATTTCGGGAAAGAGACTTCAGATACAGTATTAGGGGACCACTAAGGCCTATATAAAAGCATCCAAAAACAGCATGTCATGTGACCTTTAAATGAACTGACAACATAAGTTATACGACTTACAGTTCTCAAGGACGCACACACGCAATCTCAACTGCGGTGTGAAGCGCGTGCCCGTGCTATTCTCCGACATGCACTCTAACAATCACTGCTGATAGACGGCCAATTTTTTTTTACAGCCCTATTCCTGATACCGTGGCGGCAGAAATGTAGCCGTGGCGGGCCGCTGTTACGCACACAACGGTGTGACACAACGGCATGCTGTACTGCCTATACTCGTCCATTGCTTGGGATCATTGTTCCCGTATAAAGTGCGGGATATATTCCAGTGCGGTTTATACTCAGATTTACGAACACAAAGCTCCCTTCTGGTGAGGTGCGGTTTCTAGAAAATGTGGCTTATTTTCCAAAAATTCAGTAGTCAATACTCAAACTATAGTTTGCGATCAGTAGGTCTATAGAAGGAGCTATTGAAATAGTCTCATAAACATTCAAGGGTCTGATAGATCCAGTTGTCCTGGCAAAACAGTTATTGTTCTTTATTTATTGTCAGGGCACGGTCCAAGTATTGCAAAAATGAGAGAAGTGTATGTTTGGAACTTCTAAGCTAGAAGCTACGATCTCTGCTTTCTCTCCCGTTTATCCTGCTCTCAAATGTTTGCTTCTGAACAATACATTATAATGTGGCTTGTGTGTTTATATCAACACAAAATGGTGCAAAAATTATATGCTAGTTTCTAATTAGGCTACTGCTTATTGCTGGTGGAGTTTAGTAGGTTGTAGTAACTGGATTTGAGTAGACCATTGAATGTTTATGATGTCCCTGTGTTTGTTTATATTTTTGACTGGGAAAAACAACGCAATCTTGTCAGCCAACTATAAAATGTTGATATGTCTGGTTACTATAGACCAACCGCAGTCTAGCCTAACCCGCAACGTGTTTGACATTCTTTAGCCAATAAATTACATTTTGCTAATTGATTGATAATCACCGACTAACAACACGGAAATGAATGACAGATTGATGAAGGCACATTCATTTTAAGACCGTGCCTTTGCTCCGTGCAACAAGCGCCATCTAGCGATCATTACATGTCAGTAAAAACACCCGTCTGTAGACTCGTGGGTCAATTTGACCCCTAGCGGAGCTATAAGTAGGGGGAAATGGCTTGGCGCTCTATAATAATAATAACTAGAGAGGGTACAATTTCTGGGGAAATTGTGGAGTGTGCTCCTGTATTTTTGTACGCCCTTCGACTGGTTAGCACCTGCGATTCTCACGCATCAGAAGTCTAGTAGACTGGTTAGCTCCTGTGATTCCCACACAGCTGAAGTCTAGTAGTTAGCTAGGTCTGAATCTAGGAGCAAAACGGAGCACATCTGCCAGCTGTAGGTATATGCAGATAGCAACGCTAGTGCTAAATAACTATTGATATGGTTGGCTCCATGACGCCGGGTAAGTAGGGTTCACGAGACTGCTCACCAAAAGAACTAAGAGAAACCTACTTTTCTAGCAGATTAAAATATTAAGTAGGTACCTAGCGAAAAGTAGCCTCAACTTTCCAAGACTTTTAGCAACGGTACTAATGCTGAGGGCTTGCTGATATCGCTGTCTGTCTTACTAGAACGTCGTATCTATGCGTCCTTGCTAACATCTGATGACGTTGTGACGTTAGGCTAGCACTATTTGCCGCAAAATGTTGTAAGCTCCTAAACCGTGCAACGGAACGTAAATAAAAATACAAGCAATGCAATCGCTAACAAGACAAACCTTTTGACACCAATGTAGTCCAAATATTGAGGGATTCTTAGGGATGGGAAAATGAATAATAAATAAAGAAATATATATGAGAGAGAACAATGGTTGTGCTCGCCGAAGGCTTGAGCACACCCAATAATAAGAAGACTTTATTTATATAGCACATTTCATACAAGAATTGCAGCTCAAGGTGCTTTACATAAAATCAATAAAAACAATATTAAGTAATAAAACCGTTCTTAATACAGGCCGCAGTCTTTGCGGTAATCCAGATATCCCAATATAAAATTTTGATAAAATGTAACAAAAACACAGGCCGCTTCTAGTGTTAAATATCAAAACTGAAGATAGGTTTCTCATCAGAATTTGGTGAGGTTCTTCTTTTAGGTGCATCATGATCATCATCTGATTCATGGCCAGATGGTTTTGTGTTATTGTCTGATGTATCAAGTGCGGGAGACAGGCGTAGACACTCTCCATGTAAGATACAATCTGCAGTTTGTCATGTGCTTATTGTCCAATGTTTGTGTTAAAGATGGATGTTTCTGTGTTAAATTGTTGTTAATAAATAAGTATTTGATAGAGATTTAACCGTTTTATTAAGATTGATTCTCAAAATTTCCACCACAGAACTGATTCCAAAATATTGCTTTTGGAAACAGGATTAGTGATCTTGTCCGTTAAATACTGAAGAGGTCTATCATCAACAACTGATAAATGTATAATAATTAAAGATTACAACTAAATGATTACTTTACTCTTATACAGTTTTGAATGTTCTGAATATAATAAACAATGTTTGATCTATACCCTGCTATATTAGCTAATGAGAACATGACCTTTGGTCATCTCCAGGAGAGAAATGTGGGATCTATGAATTAAGTTGCTTGTATCCTTGATAAACTGTCATTATGCTGTTTGCTAATGCCTGCATAGTCATAAGTTAGTTATTTATAAGATGCAACTAGGGAATGTTTGAGACACTAGGTCACAATGTTACCATTTCTATGAACCATCTAAAGACTAAACAAACGCTATCTAGCACCATGAATGCAGCACCTTCTGTCTGTGCTGTAACTTTATTCTGTATAAAATTATACTGTGTTTAGCATTCCTTGTGTGCAGAGAGGCCTACCCCCAAATCTGAACTCTGGGTAAACATACAAGCCCCTTATCTTGGGGCTAAGGACTAAGAAGAGGGCGGTTTGTTTGTTTATTTAAAGGAGATACTGTTTGACAGAGCTAGAAGGAAGACAGGTCCGGTGACCATTAGCTTGTCACCTAGTGGGGGTAGGGTTGATGTTGTAAATGTCCATTGCAAGGGACGCACACACGTAAACATGCACGCACACACGCGTGCCAGGTCTATGCAAGGGAGCCAATGAAGGAAGAGCCATGGGACATTTGCATGCATTGTTTTAACCAATGACTGTCATGAGCGGGTCTGTTTAAATAGGTAGCTAGCACAACATGCTAGCGAACAACTTTGTAGCACAATGGCGTGTGATGTTTTGTCTCCTTGCGGCCGCAAGCAATAAAGCTGTCTTAACTTGTTCACTGATAGACTGTGCAATGCTTGATAGATTAATATTTCTGACAGCTTGCGAAGGCTATGTTGATGTCACCCCCTAATGTTTCTTGAGAGTAAAACTTCCCACATTGTGATACTATTTAATTGCCCTTCATTCCTGTATTCATTGTCCAGTCCTCTGAGATCCTCAACTTGAGCGTATCAGACAACTGCACCTTACAAATCTGTAATAAATACAGGGTTCGTATAGATACTGTACAAAGGACTTTTCAAGGACTACAATCAGAGATCTCATTTATCAAACATATACTTTATTTACTTTAAATTAATTCTTATTAAAGCTACAAAGGTTATTCAATCAAGAGCAGCGAGAAATTTTCTTTTCTTTTGTTCTTTGATTAACATTAATGAGACGGACAGCAGTGGGTTTGTTAGACGGCTGTCTCTTTAAGACCTGACGCACATGTCGTGGATCTGATAGATTTCTTCCAGCTCTTCACCTTCATTTAAGACTTTTGAAACTCATTTAAGACTGTGTTTACAAGGATACTCGCCAAAAAAAAAATATTTTGACAATTTTCTGTTTCGTCCTCAAGTAGGCCTAATCAATACGGTACTGGCGCGCACTGTCTGAGAAGAAGCAGATTTTCTCTCGGTGTGTGTGTGAGTCGGGTGTGTGTGCAAAGAATACTGCTTCAGACCGCGCTTCTTCAGAACCTAATTGGGTATGCTCAAGCCTTCGGCTGTTCTCTCACATATATATTTATTTATTATTATTTATTTTCACCCCCCTAAGGATCAGTCAATATTTGGACTACATACACAACGGCGGTGTCAAAAGGTTCGTCTTGGTAGCGATTGCGTTGGTTGTATTTTTATTTACGTTCCGTCGCATGGTTTAAGTAGAAATTGCATTTTTGTGGGGAAAAGTGAAGCTAACGGTGGCTAATTTGCTAGCCACAGTCACTGACGTTACTAACGTCACTACGTCACGAAAACACGCGTGACTACCTGTAGCAGAACATTCGTTTCACATCTGTTAACTTGGGGGATAGCTAGGCTAACTATAGCTTTACTGCAAGGCAGCTGCAGGAACGCCACAAGCAAAGAGGCCAGGGTGATAACTATTTACTCATTTTACTTTGTGATGTGAAACACAATTATGAAATGTAATGTACAATATTAGCTGATATTATTAAGGAAGTAGGCCCACATCTACTTTTGGAAACGGTAGTCTACTATTTCACTGAAGCATTAGCATCATGACATTAGCCTCTGTTGCCCGGGCAACACATACCACAGTGGTCTATGATGCATCTGTTTTCAATCTTTAAAATAAACATTCCTCACAAATACATTTTCGTTGTAGGATTTATTATGACATTACATTACAAGTAAACGATTTGTGGGTGAAATTACCATTACCTGTGGTTTCAAACCAGTGTTGCTCACTGAAACGCTGTAGCCTACGTGAGACAAACGACAACAAAAACATTACACAGCTGTAGGAAGTCAAACGGCGACAGAACATGTTCGGCACTCCCCTTACTTAAATCAAAAGTCTATCTAACTACTAACCTGAACTTCATTGCCACAGCCTAAACATTGTCAATCTGTTCATGAAAATGATTAATATCGCTACCAAGACGAACACAGCAGTAGTCTACTAGTACTGTACCGTAGTAGTACAATTTACCGGGGCAGCTTCTCCACACAGGGCTATATCGCATTTTGCGTTGTTACTGACAATGATCGCTACCAGTGAGCTTTTTATGAATGAGCGATTTTCCACTAAATAAATGTCAAGCTTATTTACGTTTTGGGGGGCATATTTTCAGTTAGCAGATGGGATTGTCTGAATCGCGATTCCATCTTCTACTGCCGGGTAACGTCGTAGAATAATCTTCAAAGGGGGTTCCTTATTAATGAATGCAATGAGTAGGCTGAAAATATCACGAGAAGGGAAAAACTTAAAATGACGTTTAAGTCATAGAGATTAGGTCCATTTTTACACCGGTCTGCCAAATGTATTCGTTTTGATTCAACGATGAGGCTGCCTCTTGCAGGGGAAATGAGAAGACATCTATTTCATTCTACACTTCACTCGTATTTTCAGTTGTAAATGAGCAGCAAAAAAAATGCTTTTAAATCTATTTAATCTTTATAAATAATAAGTATGCATTTTCATATAAAATATACTGAAATCAGTTGTAAAAATGTCATTCAAAAACGGACCCCTGTGCAACCGACGCAAGCAAGCACACCCTACAATTTCCCCAGAAATTGTACCCTCTCTAGTTGATTTCTACTTTGGCTCTTATCGCGCTTGAAAAATACTTAAAGGAATTGAGAGTATGATCATATGCCATAATGCAAACCAAAGAGGCTGAGGCATTCATTTTGAGCGAAAAGACTGTTTTTATGTTTTATAATAAAAAGATTATCACTTCTAAATTACTTTGTAAATTCATATATATCGTCTTTAAATAATTCAAGCACTTTTCAAGTACCTCGTCATAATATGACTGTTTTAAAAGGTTTTCCAGGACTCAAATGTCAAAAAGTCAAATTTAAGTACTTCAAGAACCTTGTACGAACCCTGTAAATACTTAGATTTTGTCTTAAACTTGTACTTGGCAACTAACTTCATTGACTTGGTACTTGGAAATCTGGTTTCCACAAATGCCAGCTTGTGCATGGAAAGTTTACGGTTTATAAATGATGTCCCTGGTGTGCAGTAAATGTCTCTCACCAGTAACCCTGCGCACTCCTCCTCTGTCCACGCCTTCCTTGCGGGCGCGCAGGCGGATGGCTTGGTTCTCCCGAATGACTGTGGCCTTGATGGTCTCTAACACTGCCACCTCCTTCCTGGGAATGTAGGTCCCTGATAGAAGGGGTGGGGGGTTCAGACAAGCTTCATTTTGGCAGATGTTTCCAATTAACATTTAACTTATTTTAGAATATAAACTGTGACAAGGGTAATAATTAAGATGTGTTATGTCCTTATCAAGTTAGCTTTTGACAGAGTGTGAAAAGTTGTGGCTTACCAGGCCCTTCAAAGAGCCATTCATCTCCAGCCACCCTCTTCTCTCCTTCCTCAAAGTCCAGCAGTGCCTGCAGACGCAGCGCGGTGTCTGGATACACAATCTGCAATGCTGTCACGTCCTATGAAAGAGAGAGGCAGAGGTAGAAAGGAAGAAGGAGGTTGAGGTAGAGGCAGTGGGAGAGGTGGAGGTAAAATGAGAGATAGAGATAGGAGGTAGAGGTGTAGGTAGAGGGAGTGCGAACGATAGCGAGAGGAAAAAAGCAATGTAGTGTTCTGTATACTGTATTGTATGTATTAGGGAGGGGCAATTCAATATTCAAAAACTCTGAGATACAGTATGAGGAAATGTGGACAATCATTGAAAGATGCTATTAGATTAGCCTAATTTGAATGTAAACTGTAAAATCTATACTATAGTAGAACGTTTAAATTGAATAACTGGCCCACATAAACCTATTTGCTACCACAGCTAAAAAGGGCCAACTGAGTGCCAAGAGTTTCAAGGTAACTTAGTTTAAGTCAAATAGCACAACAAGCATTAAATGTAATTCAGTAGATTGCAAACTGTTGAGCTCAGTAAGCAACATGTTAACTGCTGTTAGTGTATTTAATTCAACTTTGAATAGGTATTCAAAAAACTGAATGTGAATCAATATTTGAACAATGAAATGTTTAATATTCCTCATCTATTTATTTCCTTCATTGAAACTAGCATACCCTATCCACAACACCTATCCACTGCGTAGTGACGTATTGAACATTTATACTTGAACACCATAGGCCAGAAACCCCTTGACTGTGAGTGTACTGTGGCACCTGTTGAATCTCTTCCCCTGGATAGAGAGGGAAAGGGTCCTGAGTAAGGCGGATCTCCAGATCGGCATGGCGAAGTTTGGCCTGCCCAGATTGGTCAAAGAGCACCTGACCATTGTCGTCGCGGGCAACAGGGTTGATGACCACGCAGTAGTGCCGTGGAGGGACCATTGTCATGCGCACAGGAGAAAACAGTACCCTGCAGAGTCATGTAGATCAACATAACAGAAATGTGTGTTTGTGTTCTTTTTCTTTTCTTTTTTTAAATTCAGACAGGATGAAAGAGGAGTATGTTCAGGAACCCTGTCATAAAGGGAATGTGGATAAATACTGTATGTATTCAATTCCAAAATAAATGTCAGGACCTTATACTGAGTGATAGTCTTGCACAAACCTCATTAATAAATTACACACAGATACAATTCTTTATTAATTGAATGTTACAATAATCACTTTGAAAAAATAAGTATCTACACCATAATAAAGTTGAAAGTAACGATATTACCATGCCCTCAACCACTAACCTCTCATTGTCCTGGCGGATGTAGGTGAGCGGTCCAATCTCCACTCGAGCAATATTTGTGTTCTGATCCAACACATGGATGTAGTGATGGGGTGGGATACGGATGATTGATGCATCCGACAAACTCTGAACTTCTACCCCTCTGCTTCCAAACGTCTTGGATGCCATCTGGGGGGCCGAGAGAGGATTAACCATGACCAGTGAATTTATAATGATTATACCAGTGTTTTCCCACAGATTAGAAAGCAATTTGTGGCGGGGGGGGAGGGTTCGTTACACAGAACTTAAAAAAAAAAAATTAAATATGTATTATGTTGAATGCTATCCTCTCCTACTCTTTCTTCAATGCCTAACGAATCTATCTCTTTCTTTCTCTCCCTGACCCTGTCTTTCTGCTTGAGCAGCACTGGTTGAAGCCTGAAAATATTGTAAACAATTTCTGCATATATGCAGGTAGCAACGCTAGTGCTAAATAACTATTTAGCTGGTTGGCTCCATGACGCCGGGTAAGTAGGGCTCGTGAGACAGCTCACTAAAAGAACGATGGGGAACCCACTTGTCTAGCAGATTAAGACATGTTCGTTGGTACCTAGGGAAAAGTAACCTCAACTTTCCTAGGTCTTTAGCTACGGTACTAATGCTGAAGCCTCGCTGATATCGCATAGTGTCGTTGCTAACGTGTGCTGACGTTGTGACTGTGTGTGTATGTGAGAGACGCGTGAGTGACAGAGAGACGGAGGGAGAGCAGGGAAAGGAAATGCAGCTGAACGAATATGCTGCGTGTTTTAAATATCATTAAAAAAAATAATAACGAAACACAATATGTAGCGGGCGGTGATGATTCTGTGGCACTCTGCCACAAATTAGTCTGTGTGGGAAACACTGTATACAGTAGGGCTGCATAAAACGATTATTTTGATAATCGACAAATCTAACAATTAGTAGAACGATTAATCGATTGTCAAGAGACATTTTCCCATGTCATTCACTATTTAATTAACAACATCCTCTGCCAGGAACCTTGGGGTGACCATGGATGACGAGCTCTCCCTCACAGCCCATATTGCTGTGGTCTTCCGGTCGTGTAGATTCACCCTCTACAACATCCGGAAGTTCAGGAGATACCTGTCTGAGCATTCCACCCAGCTGCTAGTCCAAGCACTTGTCCTCTTAAAGTTGGACTACTGCAAATCGCTGCTCGCCGATCTCCCAGCATGCGCAACCCGCCCTCTCCAGAGGATTCAGAACGCGGCAGCCCGTCTGGTCTTCAATCTACCCAGACGCTCCCATATTACCCCGCTCCTCGTCTCCATCCACTGGCTTCCCATCACGCCCCGTATCAGATTCAAGACCCTGGGAGTACAGGGTACCAGATTCCCTGATCGGGGCTGTCCGGTCCCTGTACGACCGGTGCCAGAGTTTGGTCCGCATTGCCGGCAGTAAGTCGAACTTGTTCCCGGTGAGGGTTGGACTCCGCCAGGGCTGCCCTTTGTCACCGATTCTGTTCATAACTTATATGGACAGAATTTCTAGGCGCAGCCAGGGCGTTGAGGGGTTCCGGTTTGGTGACCTCAGGATCGGGTCTTTGCTTTTTGCGGATGATGTGGTCTGTGGGGTCTGTAACCCCACTGCATATTTCTGATTACTACTTTATCCAATTCTCTGTCTCTCTCCCTCCAACTCCTCCTACCTCCCCTCCCCTTGTAACTTTCCGGCGCAACCTCCGCTCCCTATCCCCCTCCCATTTCTCCTCTATTGTAACATCCTCCCTCCCCCCCATTGACGAGTTCTCGTCCCACCCCACTAACACTGCCACCGACACCTTGTTAACCACTTTAACTGCATCACTTGACTATCTGTCCCCTGTCAACCAGGCCTGCACGATCTTCTCCCTCCTGCCCATGGCTTACGGATGTTATTCGTGAAGAACGGTCCACCCTTCGGGCAGCTGAGAGGAGATGGCGCAAGTCCAAAGGCGGTCTGGACCTTGATAAGTATCACTCCCTCCTCAAATCCTTCTCTTCTCACATAACTGGTGCATAACTGGGAGTCAGGTGGCTGAGCGGTTAGGGAAGCGGGCTAGTAATCAGAAGGTTGCCAGTTCGATTCCCGTCCGTGCCAAATGACGTTGTGTCCTTGGTCAAGGCACTTCACCCTACTTGCCTCGGGGGGAATGTCCCGGTACTTACTGTAAGTCGCACTGGATAAGAGCGTCTGCTAAATGACTAAATGTAAATGTATGTAAATGTAAAACCCTCTACTTTCTGAACAAAATTAACTCCGCTTCAAACCCCCACAAACTTTTTTCTACCTTCTCCACCCTTCTTAACCCACCTCCCCCACCCCCTCCCTCCACCCTGACAGCAGACGACTTCTCTTACTTCTTTGAGAAAAAAGTCGCCGACATTAGCAGTCAGTTCCCTAAACCCACCTTTCCTACCCTCTCACCCTCCATGACTGACCCAACTAAATGTCTAGACTTTTTCTCCCCTGTCTGAGGCAGAGATCTCTGACCTCATTCTCTCTCATCGCCCCACCTCCTGTCCCCTTGATCCTATCCCCTCCCCTCTCTTTCAAACCATCTCCCCCTCCATCATAACTTTTCTTCTCCATGTCCTAAACTCCTCTCTTACCTCCGGCACCTTCCCCTCTGCCTTCAAACAGGCTAGAGTTACCCCTCTACTCAAAAAACCCTCCCTTAACCCTGCCGTCCTCCAGAACTACAGACCGGTATCACTGTTACCCTTCTTTTCAAAAACAATTGAATGTGCTGTATCTAACCAACTGTCAAACTTTCTCTCTCAGAACAACCTGCTTGACCCCAACCAATCAGGCTTCAAGACTGGCCACTCCACAGAGACTGCCCTCCTTTCAGTCACCACTGCCCTCCAGTCTGCCAGAGCGGCTTCCAGGTCATCCGTCATCATTCTGCTGGACCTTTCTGCAGCATTTGATACGGTTAACCACCAGATCCTGCTCTCCAGACTTGAGATGGGCATCACTGGAACTGCACTCCAGTGGATCTCATCCTACCTGTCGGGAAGATCCTACCAGGTCTCCTGGGGAGGCAAACTGTCAGGCCCTCGCCAGCTCTCCACTGGTGTCCCACAGGGCTCCGTCCTTGGACCCCTCCTCTTCTCTCTGTACACCACCTCACTTGGACCAATCATCACCTCCCATGGCTTCTCCTACCACTGCTACGCTGACAACACGCAGCTGTACCTGTCGTTCCCCCCGTCCGATCCGGGGATCTCAGCTAGGATTGAGGCCTGCCTCACAGACATCTCCGCCTGGATGACCGAGCACCACCTACAGCTGAACCTCTCCAAAACAGAACTTCTCATCATCCCGGCTAAACCCTCCATCTCCCACGATCTCTCAATCACCCTGGGATCTGCGACGGTGACCCCTTCATCCTCTGCCAGGAACCTTGGGGTTACCATGGACGATGAGCTCTCCCTCACGGCCCACATTGCTGCAGTCTCCCGGTCGTGTAGATTCACCCTCTACAACATCCGGAAGATCAGGAGATACTTGTCTGAGCACTCCACCCAGCTGCTAGTCCAAGCACTGTCCTCTCCAAGTTGGACTATTGCAACTCGCTGGTCTCCCAGCATGTGCAACCCGCCCTCTTCAGAGGATTCAGAACGCAGCGGCCCGCCTGGTCTACAATCTACCCAGACGCTCCCATGTTACCCCGCTCCTCGTCTCTCTCCACTGGCTACCTATCATGGCCCGTATCAGATTCAAGACCCTGGTATTGACCTTCCGAGCAGTGAACGGGACTGCACCCGTCTACATCAAGTCTCTCCTGCAGCCTTACACCCCCACCCGTCACCTACGGTCTTCTTCAGACAACCGCCTGGTGGTCCCACCGATCAAGACCGCCCGGTCCCAACACAAGCTCTTCTCCTGTCTGGCCCCCCAGTGGTGGAATCAACTCCCCACCTCCATCAGAGATACTGACTGTCTCTCCACCTTCAAGAAAAGGCTCAAGACGCACTTGTTCCGGGAGTACAACGGTACTTAGGAATGGTTCGCTTGACCCGATGTTAGTTTCCTCAAGGATCACAATGACTCTTGCTTAGAGACTTGTTGCTCTTGTGGTTAGTGGTAACTGTTTTACATTTTTGTTCTCGCTGTGATATATTGTTTTTATTACTATTGCTTGCTTTTTTCCACAGGTACACTTGCACTTATAGCGGTTCATGTTGTTTAATTGTAACTTGTTTAACTACATGCTCTTATGGTTCTTCCCTTTGGCACTTACTTTGGTTGTTCACAATGTGTGCTTCATGTTTTGGCTACACGCGATGTTTTTTGGCTATCTTGTTGTTATGATCAGTGACCTATGCACTTTGTAAAGCTCTCTCTTGGAAGTCGCTTTGGATAAAAGCGTCTGCTAAATGAATAAATGTAAATGTAACTTGTTTAACTACATGCTCTTATGGTTCTTCCTTTTGGCACTTACTTTGGTTGTTCACAATGTGTGCTTCATGTTTTGGCTACTCGCAATGTTTTTGTGGCTATATTGTTGTTATGATCAGTGACCTATGCACTTTGTAAAGCTCTCTCTTGGAAGTCGCTTTGGATAAAAGCGTCTGCTAAATGAATAAATGTCAATGTAAATAACTGATATCATACCTTTACTGTATTACGTACTTATTCAATCTTACTGATGTTCAGAGGACATACCTTGATGAGCAGACACTGCATCAGGCACTGTTGGGGGCTCATTGTTGCCTGTGTGACATTTCTTTATCAAAACAAGAACACTCATGAATCAACAAGCAACATTTTAAAGTGAGGCTTAATCGGTGAACCCTAAGCAAAAACAACATGAAGGCCTACACATCCAACTACCCACATTTGAGTCCAATCTCAATCTTAAACATATCCCCATTATTATCTTCAATCAACTACCAGCCTTTAAGTTACAGTCCTTGCACCACGGCAAGACCTCAGAGCAGCTCCCTCCCCGAGGCTACAGGCACCAGGTCAGAGCATACTAGGCAGACAGTCACATGCCAAGTTTAGCTTGTGTTTGTAGGCCACACATATAAGCCTACACAAAAAAAAAAATCCGATTAAGCCTCACTTTAAAAGGTTGCTTGTTGATTCATGAGTGTTCTTGTTTTGATGACTGTGGCATTTATTGTGTGAGTATACAGTAATAGTTTTGTTTTCATGTAAAAGATTCATCAAAGGAATTAACCTGGTTAGACCCAGATTATATATTCATGAAAACCGAGTGACCAATGTCTCTCCAGTTTTCGGAGTACAGTATAGTGTGTGTAAGAAAGAAATGAGTTGCAATTCAGATGTAGAGATACAGTCTATTCATAGTAAATGTAGAATTTGATTAAAGTAACCCTAGTGGACCATACTAGGCCACACTGAAGAACTCAGGCTTAAGTGAATTTTAATTTCTATTTCTCATCAGCAATCATATGAATAATTTACACTGCTTAGATGCCAGGCTAAGGTTACACACACATTTTCAGTCTTGGTCTGTGGACCCCCTGAAGTGTCCCTGGCCACCCCATATATACAAGTCTGGTTCCGCCACTGAATGTGAGATGAATGTCAAATATTAAACTAACTTCACCTCGGTCATCTTATGACTGAAGTAAGCCGGGATCATGATTTCCACTTAATATAGTAAGCTTGGCAGAATAACAATACAATGCATTGCGTTACTTATGTTAACTACTCTACAAACCAATTAACATGTGAAACACTTACAGACAAATGGCATGGGTATTTTACATCTTATAAATAAAATGTCAGATATCGTGAATGCTTGCTAGCTAGCATGCTATTTAGCAAAGCAAGCTACAGTCTGTAGAAACTTTACATCAGGCTATTTTTGGAATACGAACTGTATTTCATACACCGAAAGTAAAGGGGCTGCATGGTGTTGAATAACGTCATACAAATTTCTAGCTCATGTTTAGTTTCTGAATGTTTATATCCTTACGAATATCTCCCAGCACACATATGGAAAAATCGATGTTAGTATCATCAGCGTCTTCTCTCATGCTTCTCCAGTGTAGTTGTTGAACATGCCGCTCAGCCTGAACTCCCGCCGAAGCATGGTAGGGGTGGCACCAGTGGTGGCCAATCACTTTTCAGGGGTGGCCAGTGCCACCCCTGGCCACTCCCTGGACAAACCCCTGGATCAGGGAGCTGTCATAGTACACGGCTTGAAGGGAACGTTCTTTCTGGAAGAAGTCACATGGCCGTGTGCATTGCTTTTTGCCGTGGTGGATTGTATGATCCATGTTTTACCACTCGGGCTGCTTAAGAATAGGGTGCACGCGCAATTAGCTTGACTACTTAAATCTGACTTGAATTAGTAGGAGTGCATGAGGTGAAATTGGCCTTTATGGAACCGCTTTAACCCCGCTTGACTAATTAAACTAATTCTAGTCAGGTTTTGGACTTTAAGTCCAGCTGTTTTGAGCTGCCTTTATGGAACAGGCCTCAGGAATTTCCAAAAGGGACTGAATTTGTGTGTGTGTGCGTGTATGTGTGGGCGTGAGAGAGTGAGGAAGGGATGGGTTGATGTTCATGTGTGCCCTTGTGTATGATGTGGCTCTTTGCAGTAACACGGTAAAATGATTTGATATTACACCTGGGACACACCAGGGTCTCTGCAGGTTTCAGTAAGTCAAATTTAAGACCTTTTTAAGACCATAAAGATAGAAATTTAAGACCTACACAACGCATTACCAAAATTTAAATCAAATCAAAGAAATTCTGAAAAAATCATTTTAGTCATTGAAAAAGCATACATTTTACACATTGGTTAATCACATTAGTATCCTTCCACACCCAACAAAGTGCCAAATCCCCAAAATTAAAATAGGGTAAAATAAACTTGCCCTCAAATAGAGAGAGAAAGTGTGTGAGTGAGTGTGTGACTAGGGATGCGTATTGATAAGATTTTAACGATTCCGACTCCTTATCAATTCCTGCTTATCGATTGGATTCCTTATCGATTCTCTTATCGATGTTCCCCTCTACAGCCAACTAGGTCTGTGCGTCCTGCACCCCCCCACACACACACACTCGTTCTAAACTAATTTCTCAAACTGGCTTTGACTGGCTCTGAAATGAGCTAATACCGACCACCTCTAGGCCTCTTCAGGCCTCTGTTTTCAAAACAAAATCTAGTCGGAGATAGCAACTTTCAGTTTCCTTGTGTTCAAGCTTCTATTACACAACACCAGCAGGACTTACAGGGGTCCTAACAACAGGGGAAATAACTTCAGTGTCACCTTTCAAAAGAGACCATTTACATGTATGTACTCCAAATGGTTCAACAACAGCTTTCAATGTACTTTGGGTATGTTGTTTAGGAGTTTTCAGGCACATTTAACAGGACTATTAAAAGGTTAAACAATTAAAATGCTAAGTTTAATAATGGATTAAAAATCGATATGCTCACTTTAATAATGCGACACGCTTACGTTTGCTGATAACACACGCCGCCCCGATAACGTGAAATGATCAATAAGATCAATACTAATGGGAGACGAATGCCGGAGCTAAAATGTATGCTTCAAACGACGGGACAGAAGAGAACTAGATCGACTACACACAATAAAGGCAAATTGCTTCACACAGTAACAAGTGGTTGTGATCACTTTTGAGCAGTTTAGCTCTACCTTAGATAGTTAGAGATGAAGCGCGAACGTTAGCTGCGCTGCTGCATGCATCGAACACATGACGTTCCAGTAACTTCATTCCATGCTATATATAGACAATTCATCAAATGCCCTACCAGAGAAGGAAACACCTTGGATCACTGCTACTCTACAATCAGCAAAGCATACCATGCGGTCCCCCAAGCAGCACTGGGTCACTCTGACCATGCCATGGTCCACCTGATTCCTGCATACAGGCAGAAGCTAAAGCGCTGTAAGCCTGCTGTGAGGACATCAAAACAGTGGACCAGTGAAGCTATGGAGGATCTGCGGGCGTGCTTGGACTGCACTGACTGGGACATGTTCACGACTGCTACCAATAGTCTGGATGAGCTCACAGAGGCTGTGACATCATACATCAGCTTCTGTGAGGACTGCTGTATACCAACACGCACCAGGGTAAACTACAACAACGACAAACCCTGGTTTACAGCTAAACTCAGAAGGTTGAGGTCAGAGAAAGAGGCCGCGTTTAGGAGTGGGGACAAAGACAGTTTCAAGGAGTCGAAGAACAGGTTTAGCAAGGCGGTGAGGGAGGCTAAACGACTGTAATCAGAGAGACTAAAACACCAATTCTCT
>NW_027120458.1:0-30735 GCF_038355195.1 Osmerus mordax | reverse complement strand
GAGCAGTCCTCTGTCTCCAGGTCTGTATGTAGAGCAGTCCTCTGTCTCCAGGTCTGTATGTAGAGCAGTCCTCTGTCTCCAGGTCTGTATGTAGAGCAGTCCTCTGTCTCCAGGTCTGTATGTAGAGCAGTCCTCTGTCTCCAGGTCTGTATGTAGAGCAGTCCTCTGTCTCCAGGTCTGTATGTAGAGCAGTCCTCTGTCATGCATGTCCCCAAGCCTGCATCAGGCTTTCTGGAGGATATTTGATAACCTTGCCCTGCTTTCTATTTGCACTGCTCACATCAACAATATACCAACATTGTTGTTGGTATATTGATGGTATATTGAACCTTTCTCTACAACTCTCCCCCCCTCTCTCTGCCTTCTTGAGAGTTTTTCTGGGAGTTTTTCCTTGTCTTCCTTGAGGGTTTAGGTTGGTTGAGGGGCAGTTCTATGGGCGTATGTGAAGCCCTCTGTGACATGCTTGCGTGTAAAAAGGGCTATACAAATAAATTAGATTGAATTTGATTTACAGTAAACTCGTCTTTTGCATTCCTAACAGATCCCTTTCTCGTCAGCGATCGCTCCCTCCCTCCTGCTCTCTCTCTCAGACTTCTGGTGATTCCCTTAGCATTGATCTATGGCCCGGTGTGTGTGTGTGGGTGTGTGTTGAAGAAGTACAATTTGTCAGTGAGTAAGGATATATCTACATCCACCAAATCCAACCAGAACCTCTCTCCTGAGTGACGGTTGCTTTCAACCACAGGAAGAGAGAAGTTCCTGCCCAACATGCATCAGCATCCTCTCTCATCCTTCATCTCAGTCCAGCTGCCTTCCTGGTTCTACACCTGGGTGTTTTAGGGAGGGTTGTGTGTGTGTAGCACAGTGGTTCTCAACCCTGTCCTCAAGTACCACCTGTCCTGCATGTTTTAGATGTTTCTTGGCTCCAACACACCTGATGCAAATGCATGTTCGTTACCAGGCTTCTGCAGAGCTAGATAACGACCCATTTATTTGCATCAGGTGTGTTGGAGCAGGGAAACATCTAAAACATGCAGGACAGGGGGTCCATGAGGACAGGGTTGAGAACCACTGGTGTAGCACACACTCATCCACCCACCCACACACTCATCCACCCACTCACACACAGAATCATCCACCCACCCACACACTCATCCACTCCAAGTACATTGTTTAACACCAGCAGATACAGTAAAGCTTCATATCTAAATAGGCTGTTCAGATACTGTAAGCTACGGTAAGGACTTTAACTATTCGGTCCCTGCAGGACCAAGCCAGAATAAATCAGAAGGCTTCTCCATTTCTCTGCTTCACCAAGTTGTTATTAGCAGCAAGAGGGTGGGGGTGGGGTGGGTTCATTTTCCCTCCCCATGGTCGCCATGACACCCTTGTCCAAGGGCGATCGATGCCCAGGCGATACTGTTTGATATATGTACTGCCCATGACCCAGGTGATTCATGTGTGCTGTACTGTGACCTGTGTGTGTGTGTGTGTGTGTGTGTGTGTGTGTGTGTAACTCACACACACACACACTCAGTGCTGCAGGTAGATGAAAGAAAGTCGTCGGGCTCTAAGGAACAGCACCCTCCTTCTGCAGGTGTGTGTGGTGTGTGCACGTGCACGTGCACGCTCATGTGTGTGTTTGTAAGAGGGGGACAGCGCGGGGTGTCAGAGAGAGAGAACTAGAAAGGAGAAAGAACAATGTTGAATAGACATAATTTCAAAACCAACCAAACCTCTGATGTATTTCTGCATCTTTACAACAGTAACGCTATTTACTCCTGAACTGTGATGTTTAACACTGCGTTAATGTGTCCTTCGCTAAAATCAGACAAGCCTCAGGGAGACAGGAATTACATGTAACTTCCTTCAGCGATCCTCCTGACATCACCAGCCTGCTAGCAGACAGGGATGTGTTTGGACAGCGCACCACAGGAAGTGCAGAGGGACGTCCTGTTTCCTGTTGTTTGTTTGTGAGAAGCGTGTCCTCACTGCTGGGAGATGATGATGTGCTCACCAGCTGGGTTCTGGAGAGGGTTCCTGGGGTCAGGAGGGCTGGGTTCTCTGGGAGAACAGTTCCTCACCACATGGGTTCTCTGGGAGAACATGTTCCTCACCCGATGGGTTCTCTGGGAGAACAGGTCCCTCACCAGAATCCAGCGGTAAAGGACAGTAAAGTGGTTTTGTGAGTTGTCTGGAGATACTGGAGATGCATTCAGCTGTGTAATATTTCATATACTGTGTAAAATGTCAAATACTGGGTGGGTAATATGTCATCTTCTGTGTATTATGTCATATTCTGTGTATTATGTCATCTTCCCGTCTGAGAGGAAGGGCTCAAATCAATCCTCCTAACTTGTTTTTCAGCGTAAAGACACAGAGGGGATGAAATATTAACCAAGTAGTGTGGGAACACAAGCCAAATCCTTGAGACAAGTGAATCCATTATCTCACTGCAAGGCTGCTGTTGTTCGTATGGAATTACACTCCGTAATGTGAGTATGGTGTCTTGGTTCAAGCGCAGTATTGAGCACTTGTCTAGTAGGAATTGAGAAGCTCCTTAATCAATAAGATGTTAGTGGTGAGACCAAGGCAGAATGGGCCTGATGGACTGTGTGAGCTTTCTGTGTGGCGTTCCTTCACCTCTGTAGAGATTGGAGGATCGCCACATGCTCTTCATCCTCCTCCGCTCCTCCGCTCTCATCCTCCTCCTCCACTCCTCCGCTCTCAGCCTCCTCCTCCGCTCCTCCGCTCTCAGCCTCCTCCCTGTGCTCCTCCGCTCTCAGCCTCCTCCCTGTGCTCCTCCGCTCTCAGCCTCCTCCCTGTGCTCCTCCGCTCTCAGCCTCCTCCCTGTGCTCCTCCGCTCTCAGCCTCCTCCCTGTGCTCCTCTCAGTTCTGTCATCCTCTGGCTCTGCTTCTGGCTTGCTCCCACCGGAGAATTTCTCCTGCTCCCCCCACCCACACACACACACACACACACACACACACCAGATCCAGCATCTCTGGGTAATGACTTTGGAAATCCCCAGCCACAGGTAGAGCCGACAAGGCTGGTGTGAGGGCAGCAGGGCTGTAGAGGCTCCTCACTGCTAGAGGGGGGAGAGGAAGGGGGTATAGAGAGAGAGGGGAGAGGAAGGGGGGATGGAGAGAGAGGGGGAGAGGGAAGGGGGGATGGAGAGAGAGGGGGAGAGGAAGGGGGGATAGAGAGAGAGGGGGAGAGGAAGGGGGGATGGAGAGAGAGGGGGAGAGGAAGGGGGGATGGAGAGAGAGGGGGAGAGGAAGGGAGAGGTTTAGATGGAGGGATAGTGAGGAGGAACACACACACACAACACCTCAGCCACACCAACTATGTGCCCTGCATCAAAAGGCTTGTTCAGCACTCTCTCTCCAACACTGAACATGCAGGACACAGGGACTAGGTGCTCCTGCTCTGGGTTGTTATGGCTCCAGGTGTGGCAGATGAGCTGTGTACTGTAGGATTCAGTCATGTTTACAGCCCCAGGTAGGAAGAGATGGAGAGATTCAGTTCACAGTTGCATAAGTCTGGCACCAACTGCCTGTGATCCCAACAACCACAAAGATGTGGGGCTGTGTGTGTCCTGCAGTGAGAATGTGTGTACCTGTGTGTGTGTCTGTATGTATAACACCCTGAGAATGTGTATACGTGTCTCTGTAAATGTGTATCTCTGTGTGTGTGTGTGTGTTTATTTGTGTGTGTGTGTTGGTTTTTATTGTTCTACTGCATCTAAAACATTTTCTCTGAAGCCTTTTGGGTATGTTAACAAACCAACCGTCTTACATAAAACGTACTGTCGTTTTTTGTTTAAATTATTCCGTTGTATTGACCCAAACTAAATTATAAATCACCTATTATAATTCCAATTATGAATGTTTTATTGCTGTTCAGTGATGTCTCAACAATCCATCTGCAGCGTTATTATTCCACACAAAGACAAATTGATTATGCAACGTGTGTGGTAATAGAGATTGATGTGAGAAGAAACTCTGGCTGGTCTTCATTCAGATCTCCTCAGGTTTGCTTTCCCCCTTTGCCTTTGTGCCAAATCAATTCAGACCTCCCCCCTGCTTCCTCCCCCCCTGCTTCCTCCCCCCCTGCTCCTCCCCCCTGCTCCTCCCCCCTGCTTCCTCCCCCCTGCTTCCTCCCCCCTGCTTCCTCCCCCCTGCTTCCTCCCCCCTGCCCCCCCCCCTGCTCCTCCCCCCTGCTTCCTCCCCCCCTGCTCCTCCCCCCTGCTCCTCCCCCCTTGCTCCTCCCCCCTGCTTCCTCCCCCCTGCTCCTCCCCCCTGCTCCTCCCCCCCTGCTTCCTCCCCCCTGCTCCTCCCCCCTGCTCCTCCCCCCTGCTTCCCCCCCCCCTGCTTCCCCCCCCCCTGCTCCTCCCCCCTGCTCCTCCCCCCTGCTTCCTCCCCCCTGCTTCCTCCCCCCTGCTCCTCCCCCTTGCTCCTCCCCCCCTGCTTCCTCCCCCCTGCTCCTCCCCCCCTGCTTCCCCCCCCCTGCTCCTCCCCCCTGCTCCCTCTCTCTCTCCTGTGTGTATATATATACATAATTATATTTTGTGTGCATGTTTGTATAAATACATAAATGTTTTGTGTGTGTATGAATCCATTATGATATTTTGTGCGTGTGGGCGTGTATATTTTAGAAAAAAATTAGTGGCCACGAATATAAGTATGTGGTCTTGAGGTGTGGTCCACCACCGGGTACTAGCACTCCAGGGTTGGTGCTGGATGGAGACAGCTGCTGTTGGTTGGTGGAAACTAAAGCCAATTACCCCAATCACATCCCACCTGGAGCCTCTGGACATGGACACATGTAACCATGTTGTAGGACGTTCCCGCACCTAAAGGTCATGTTTGACATGACTGTAGCGTGTTATGACAGCTTGAAGGGCCTTTATGGTGGCGACGACACGTTTAACTATCTGGCTTTCAATTAGCTGCTGTTTCCCTCCTTATTACATGACACATATGGCAGCTCTTTGTTTCCTCTGCCAGGAAGTGGACAACAACGGGATCACCGGCCGGGAAAGAAAATCCTCCTATTCCTGTCACAGCCTCAGTCTCTCTGTGTTCTGTCACAGCCTCAGTCTGTCTGTGTTCTGTCACAGCCTCAGTCTCTCTGTGTTCTGTCACAGCCTCAGTCTGTCTGTGTTCTGTCACAGCCTCAGTCTCTCTGTGTTCTGTCACAGCCTCAGTCTCTCTGTGTTCTGTCACAGCCTCAGTCTCTCTGTGTTCTGTCACAGCCTCAGTCTGTCTGTGTTCTGTCACAGCCTCAGTCTCTCTGTGTTCTGTCACAGCCTCAGTCTCTCTGTGTTCTGTCACAGCCTCAGTCTCTCTGTGTTCTGTCACAGCCTCAGTCTCTCTGTGTTCTGTCACAGCCTCAGTCTGTCTGTGTTCTGTCACAGCCTCAGTCTGTCTGTGTTCTGTCACAGCCTCAGTCTCTCTGTGTTCTGTCACAGCCTCAGTCTCTCTGTGTTCTGTCACAGCCTCAGTCTCTCTGTGTTCTGTCACAGCCTCAGTCTCTCTGTGTTCTGTCACAGCCTCAGTCTCTCTGTGTTCTGTCACAGCCTCAGTCTCTCTGTGTTCTGTCACAGCCTCAGTCTCTCTGTGTTCTGTCACAGCCTCAGTCTCTCTGTGTTCTGTCACAGCCTCAGTCTCTCTGTGTTCTGTCACAGCCTCAGTCTCTCTGTGTTCTGTCACAGCCTCAGTCTCTCTGTGTTCTGTCACAGCCTCAGTCTGTCTGTGTTCTGTCACAGCCTCAGTCTGTCTGTGTTCTGTCACAGCCTCAGTCTGTCTGTGTTCTGTCACAGCCTCAGTCTCTCTGTGTTCTGTCACAGCCTCAGTCTCTCTGTGTTCTGTCACAGCCTCAGTCTGTCTGTGTTCTGTCACAGCCTCAGTCTCTCTGTGTTCTGTCACAGCCTCAGTCTCTCTGTGTTCTGTCACAGCCTCAGTCTGTGACCAGGAGGTGGGACGATCCCACCCACGCTTAATCTCATGCCCTCAGATACTTGAACTCTTGTGAATGAGAGCAGTATTTTGCATACATCTGCAAATGAAGGGAACACAGGGAATGTAAAGTGTTTGCGGCCATCATTTTCTCAGTATATCATCAAGTCCTTCAGTATGAAAAGACAGTCAGGGGTACAGGGCACCACACCCAACCACATGTCAACAGTTTCTCTCTGTAGCAGTAGAGCTGTTAGTAGAGAGAGCTGTCTCTCCCTGTAGCAGTAGAGCTGTTAGTAGAGAGAGCTGTCTCTCCCTGTAGCAGTAGAGCTGTTAGTAGAGAGAGCTGTCTCTCCCTGTAGCAGTAGAGCTGTTAGTAGAGAGAGCTGTCTCTCCCTGTAGCAGTAGAGCTGTTAGTAGAGAGACCTTCTCTCCATGTAGCAGTAGAGCTGTTAGTAGAGAGACCTTCTCTCCCTGTAGCAGTAGAGCTGTTAGTAGAGAGAGCTGTCTCTCCCTGTAGCAGTAGAGCACTCATTACACTGTGTAGAAAACTGTTACCAAAGACCAAAACACACACACACGCACACTCCTGGCTGTGTCAGTCCTCTCAACCATTCCTTCCAATGTATTCATTTCGGGGCGAGGAGATTCAGAATAGAGCAGAAGAGATTCTCTCAGATTGAAATGTGAATTCTTTCTCTCAGGGTCACAGACCTTACAAGGCCGTCAGGGCCGGTTTCATAGTGAAGAGATGGATGGAGGAGGAGAGGAGGAGGAGAGGAGGAGAGGAGGAGGAGGAGGAGAGGAGGAGAGGAGAGGAGAGGAGAGGAGAGGAGAGGAGAGGAGAGGAGAGGAGAGGAGGAGAGGAGAGGAGAGGAGGAGAGGAGAGAAGGACGGAGATAGAAAGAGGGAGAGGAGGATTTTTTTTCTGAAGATAGAAAATTGCTTCTTGGCTTTTATATAAGACTGGGGGTTCTGGTGTAAGAGAGGTGGGGCTTGCTGAAAGTATGTTGTGTGTGTGTGTTTGGGTGTCTGTGTGTGAGAAAGTGTGTGTTTGTGTGAGAGCAGGGGGCGACTGAACCAGTGAGAGGGTGTTTGGGGTGTGCGTGAGTGAAGGTGTGTGTGTGTGTGTGTCTGGGTGTGACTGAGTCGTGTGTGAGGCATGTCCTGTTTCCCCTGTTGAAGGACAGACACAATCGATGGAGGCCATTAATGTTGCATGAGGACCAGGGCAGAGCAGTCCCAGCCCCCCTGCACACACACACACACACACACACACCCTCACACATACACATGCAGCAACACCACAGGTTCACAGTTTCACAGAACCATTTGCCTCAGTCTCTTTCACATTTTCCAGTCACTGTGTGTGTCTGAGTGTGTGTGTTTGTGAGAGTGTGTGTGTTTTCACATTTCTGTTTTCAATAGACCCACCAAAGAGGCTCCTTCCATGCTGCAGTGTCCCACAATGCCTTTCATCTGCTGTACTCACTGAGCCCACTGAGAAAGACTGCATTCACACACACACACGCGCACACACACACACACCTATACACACACACATTATTCCTTGACCTCTTCGCTACTGGCTAATCGTGTTGGTATTTACCTTCAGACCACCTCTCACTTCAAATACAAACTGCCAGCACTCCCCTCTGACAACCCTGTCAGTTTTCATGGGGTCATTTCTGGGTGTGTGAAAGATGTTGTCTGTCAGTAGAGAACTTTTGCACATGCTCCCCGACAGGTCATCTAGGCTGACAATCCATTTTCAGTCCAAACCAAAGTGACAATTATTACATTTTGCTGTAAAATAGCAGTTTGCTATTCAGCCTTTTGCAGAAATTGACGAATGACACTTTCTTTTGCTAATAGCCAGAGACCAGACAAAGAGAGAGTGGAGGGAAATTGGCGCCTTCGGATGAAAACCCTCTCAGACACAATGAGGATGATAACCTGCCAGACTCAATCAAGCAGAGATGTGTTTACAAACGGCTCAGCCGCCTCTTGATCCCACACGTTCTCACAACAAAGTGATCGCCACTGGAGAAATTGAGGTTTTGAGTTGTTTAATAATTAGCCCGTTTCTGAGCCGGCCTTACGTTGTGTACCACTCCAATCCTACTGCCTCCAACAGGGAGGACTAGTTTGGGGTTTGCGTCTCTGTGGAGGTTTAGAAGGCGTGTCTCTGAAGGGCCTGCTCTCAGATTTCATATTCATTCATTAGATTTGTTTGTAGGTTGACGGCGTGCGAGCAGCTTAAAAGTGGGGCACTGGCTCTTGATGAGCTGAGCTTTTCAAGTCAGCCTCACAAGCAATTGGAATGATTGAGGAGGGACACTGACATCCGAGAGAGAGAGAGAGAGAGAGAGAGAGAGAGAGAGAGAGAGAGAGAGAGAGAGAGAGAGAGAGAGAGAGAGAGAGAGAGAGCTCCCAAAGGGGTTGTGTTTGAACCACCCCACACACACACACACACACACACACACACTGATAGACAGCTAATTGTGTATGCATATTTATGCACATGCAAGCAATCTACTGTAACACACACATCAAAATGTCATCCACAAAATGAATTTAATCAAAACCCATCATGTCACTTGTTAATATCTGAAGTAGTTTAACTGTGTCATTGCATAGACAGGTGGAGAGCAGGGGGTTCTGGGTAAAGACACACATTGTGAGTGCTGGGAGAGCTGCTGTTAAAACAGAACTGAGCTCTTTCACAGAACCTACACTGCCTATCTCCCTCCCTCCCTTTCTCTCTCTTCCTCTCTCACGCTCTCTCACACACTCATCCTCCCTCTCTCTCTCTTCCTCTCTCACGCTCTCTCACACACTCATACTGCTAAATCACCCAGCCATCTACCCGAAGGAAGGTAAGGGGGAGGGCTACTGATAATTGCATCTTTTAATTGAATCCCAGGAGCATTTGGAAACCCGAAGGTGATCTGAATCAAACAGCCAGTTGCTTTGTTTTTGCTCTTTCTTCCTAAATGCTTCACAAAGCAAACGGACAAAGTGAGAAGTGAAGGATTCTGGGATCCGCTTGAGGCCAATCGGTTAGAAGATTGTGCAATGCCCCCCCCTCCTCTTCCTCTCATGGTGTTGTCAATGCCCCCCCTTCCTCCTCTTCCTCCCTTTTTCCCCTTCTCTCTCCATACCCGTATTCTCTACTCTACATCCTCTCGCTCCACCATTCCTTCCTTCCCAATCTCCTTCTCCATTCCATCCACCCCTCTCATACCTGCACTTCCTCCACCTTTCTCTCTCTCCCATCTTCTCGTTTATCCCCCTCATTCTTTCTTGTTTTTCACTCCTTTGTTTATCTGGAAACGAGCGTTGACCTGCCCCCCCCCCCCCCCCCCCCCTCGGTCTTTGTTCCGTCTCTTCTTCATCCTCCTCTACCTCTCTGTCTCCAGCTCAGGGCTAATTAGGAAGATGTCTTCCTGATCAATAGGGTTCCCCAGGGAGAGCCTTCAACACAGCCACGAAGGCGACTGCATGGATGTGTGTGTGTGTGTGTGTGTGTGTGTGTGTGTGTGTGTGTGTGTGTGTGTGGGGAGGAGAGCTCGTGGATATGCGTAGACTCTGCATCTAGGGAACAATACACACACAAAACAATCAATTCCATTTGTACTGAAGAAACACACTCTGCTCACTATATGCTTACACACACACACACACACACACAAACGGCAGCCATCTCTGAATGGGTCCTGGTCTGGTTTGCCGGTCTTCCTGTCTCGTTGGCAGGTGGGAGACAGTAAGACAGAGCGGAGTGATCCTCTTTAGTCACCTCATCACTCCTGCTGGTCTGCTGTCACTGGAACCAGGAGCTCAGAGGTTTGTGGTGTATCTTTGTGGTTTGGTTGGCTTCAGGAGGTCAGAGTCCCTGATCTCCTGTCCCTGGACTGACTCCAGAGGAAACAAACACACACACACATGGCTGTCTCAAACACTGGAGGGATACTAACTCAATAATGTTGCTGTTGAAGTATGTCTATACTGTAAGCAAATCATACATGAATGGTACCAAACATCTGAAGGTGTCTTTTTTAGTGTCTAGATATGGTCTTTCTGTTGGACTTTGAATATAGGTTTTGTGTACCTGAAATATGTTCCATTCAGATGAGAAACCCTCGCAGTAACTTCTGGCTCCACAAAGCACCTCTTGGCATACATAATTAATGCTATAAATCGGATTAATTTCCCTATTTAAATTGACAGAGGACATCTACTGTCTCAAGGTCAAACACTGACAGCATATCAACATTTCCCCACAGCAAAACGAAGATACAGGGCGAACAGCAGAGGGAATTAAAGAGTTAGTTTAATAAACAAACTGATGTTGTCTGTATTAATCAGATTAAGACATTAAGACAGTACTGTATCTGGTGTTGTATCGTATGGGGAGTGTATGTAGAGCCAGGATCTGGGGAGTTCATGAGGATCTGCATCTGACCCCATGCAACTACCAGCAGCGTTTGGCCTGAGTTGAAAGTGAGTGTGTAACGTGAGCATCACTGTGTTTAACTGAGGATGTTATAACCTTTTGAGGATATACAGGGTTTTAAAACATTTATGAACAGTTTCCTGTTAAGCTGAGGGAAATGTAATGTCTCTTTATGTGTGCAAATGTAACTGGTGTGAATCGGTTACACTCACTCCTCAAGCATAAATGCAGTCATGACTGCTAGATAGTGGTGGCGCTTGTGAGTCCGAGGTCCCGGGTTTGAGTCCCAGTGAGGGGCAAGATGGGCCGTGGTGAGGACTGAGGAGCAGTGACTAAGGCTGTTACACAAGCCCTCGCTTTCATAACAGCTTCTCTCTAAGCTGTAAGCCTGCAGTCTCTGTGGGCTCGTTAAGCATTTGGGGAATTAAGTCTCACTAAACGCAGCCCCTGTTCAATTACTGTAACGAAGGGGGTATTTTTGTATCATGTACCTGCAATAAGCTGGTTTTGTTTGTGTGCGTGTGAATCAATGTGTTAATGTGTGTCCTCACTATTTGTGTTTTTTGGATCCTCGATTATTCCTGTAATTATGAGCATGTGTGTGTGTGTGTATGTGTGACTGGAGAATGTGCATGTCATGGCGTGGCCTGGCCTCTTTAGGCTCATTACCAGAGAGCCTTAGGGGGGAACCAGCGTTTGTGTTATTAATGAGCTTCATGTCATGGGCTTGAGACCAGTGGGCATGTTCAGAGTTTTAAGCATCGGTGACTGGAAGCTCTGGAGGAGAGGGCTAAAGGTGAGGTGGCAATTAATTACATTTATTTCAATTTGTAACCTATGCCGCAGTCTAGTTTCAAAAGAAATGATTGGGTCTCATTTCCAAACAAACTTTCTGCTGCCTACGTCATGTTCCTTGTTGACTGAGAGACATTCAGTTTATGAGTTGTGTTGGTCAAAACAGTCACTTTTTAATGAGGCAAATGTTGTTGTTGCTTCTTCCTAAATTGGCAGCAAGCATGCGAGACAAAATACTGTCATCGTGAATATTTTGAAGAAGAAAATATAGCAGTATTTCTTTAATTTACATTTACATTTATTCATTTAGCAGACGCTTTTATCCAAAGCGACTTCCAAGAGAGAGCTTTACAAACTTCATAGGTCACTGATCATAACAACAAGATAGCGACAAAAACATTGCGAGTAGCCAAAACATGAAGCACACATTGTGAACAACCAAAGTAAGTGCCAAAGGGAAGAACCATAAGAGCATGTAGTTAAACAAGTTACAATTAAACAACATGAACCGCTATAAGTGCAAGTGTACCTGTGGAAAAAAAAATATTAAAGTCTATTTTAAATGATCTTCTGACATGAAATCCATCTGCTGTCAGCATATTCCTGCAGACGAAGAGACGAAGAGAATGACAAATAGTTAGTGTCGGCGGAGCCCCAGACTAACAACCCGCAGGTGTTTATATTAATGTCGTTAACGTCACGCCCTCGTGCATTGGCACACGACCTGCATTTCACTGTCATCTAATCCCGACCCCAACTGTCAGCAGTTTTAATCTTCGTGCCAACGCCTCGGTAATTGAGACTCAACTCCCCGTGGCTAGCAGGTCAACCAGTGACTAAATCTGCGCAGCTGGACAAGCAGCGTGCCACCTGGATGTCTGACAGACAAGCCATATCTCCAATGAGAGCCCCTTCTCTCCGCCCCTTCAAAAGAACCAGCTCCGCCGACGGTGCCAGCGCTCCGTTAACGACTTGTCCTCTTGCCAGTTCTGCTTTCACTACCCCCAACCCCCCTCCGTTGAAAAACTTCTAGATAAATGTTAATTTCATAGTCGGATGTTTTGTCTGTGAAGCATGACAAATCCAAAATATCACCACCCAACCGTCATTTTTTTAACGCTGGAAATCAATGCTCCAACAGAGCAATAAAGCGATGAGAGCTTGCTGTTAGCAACGCTGGCCGCTATAACAGTGATAGGTCTACCTCTATAAACCGCGGCCTGAGAAAATTACTTGAGCCCGCTGTCATTCTGAAGGCCACCTGCATTTCTCTACTGAACAGGACCTTAGTACTAACCCTTGTTGTCAGTATTCAGTTGGTCAGAAACAGCTTTTCAGGTGTAGGGGTTGAATGAGAGGCAAATGTGATCAAATACATGGAATCCCTACCATGGACAAACTGAAATAATAGCAACACAGTGATGAAAAGAAACTGCACAGCGTTTTACAAACTCCTGAAATAACCTTGCTCACAGGCCATGCGTCCTTCTGTAACATTCAACTCATCCACACAAGTTACAAAGATCTATACAGGCTTTTCAAAAGCCATATTTATACCTTGAAGACGTACAGAAAATATATACAATACAGCTCTGAAAAGAGATGACATGACATAATTAACCTTGTTATAAAACGTTGTCTTTGGCTTTTGTCATCGAGCCTGAAATGTACAAAACATGTCACGAGCTTCAGGATGAGGAGTTCTTTTAAATGATGGGAACAGGGAAGAAAGGACTAAAATAAGTTATTTAAAATGTCTCAAAGCTAAAACCTTCAAACATCGAAGACTGTTATCTGTAATTAGTTGAATAATTGAACATAAATGTTAACAGATGTATTCATGTATCCAAAGACCTCTGAACGGTCTTTCACCGCGCCTAATTGCCTGATTTTAAAGGGCCTCTCATGACCCACGGTGGCGTGCAGCGAGCTGGAGGCCTGGCAGATGTTGCTACCGGGTTCAGAGTAGGCGTGTGACTGACAGGACCAGGAACACATGCTGCTGTGAGGTGGCTTGTGTCACATGACCAGGGTGTAACGGCTCAGATCACATGGTCAGGGTGTAACGGCTCAGATCACATGACCAGGGTGTCACGGCTCAGATCACATGACCAGGGTGTCACGGCTCAGATCACATGACCAGGGTGTAACAGCTCAAACTGATGGCAGGTTTTCAGCCCTTGGCCCAAGCTCTCACACAGACGGTCACTACAGCTCAGCACAAACTGGACAAAAGTGTCCCTTTTTGTCTTAGGTAGAGCAGATTTGTCACTAAATATGGATGAAAGCGTGTTGAATGCTGTTCTACGTATTTGATGTGTGGGGTGTTTGAGTTCACATGTCTCTTAGTGTTGTCCTGCCAAACCAGACAGTAGCATACGGACGCAGTGCGTATGCGTGCATGAAGTTCCAGATACGCGCTGACCATGTGTGAGCACGTGGCTCACCTCGTCTCTCTGCTGGTCCGGGGGAACAGAGCCCGTGTTGAAGCAGGACGGCAGATGAGGAGCAGAGGGCAGCTGTCCGGCTGGGGTCTGGGTGAGGGGGTGTTGAACAGGACACCGTGGGGTCAGGGCCTGACAGCTGAGCATCTCACTCACAACGACACACACGGCAAATTCCCCAAGACGCCGTTTCCACACCGCCCACCACATGCCCTCGTTCAAGCTGTCTGTCTTGTGTTTGCCTGGTGAGGACAGTTTTCACGCTGAACATTTGAACAATTCCTTCCCAGAGAAGGATGGAAATGACTGCCTGGCTTAAGAAGGAAATGGTTGTATTTTATAAAACGGTTATTAAACACCGGTTTACATAAAAACACACTCCAGATGTACATCAACATCCTGTTCTTATTCACCTTGAACCCTTGGAAGCGTTGCTTTCCTGGGGTTTTAAACCCATTGTGTGTTTAGCTTGGTTATATTATGAGCTTCCAGGTTAGCTCTTTGTTCTCATGTCTTTCCTCTCACACAACCTGCCCTTCTTGCCAAGGTCGCCTCATCATTCAAATCATGTCCATGTCCACTTCTCCCTCCTGCATGTGCACGGGGCTGGGAGAGGCAGAGAGCTGTCTTCTCCCTTCTGCATGTGCACGGGGCTGGGAGAGGCAGAGAGCTGTCTTCTCCCTTCTGCATGTGCACGGGGCTGGGAGAGGCAGAGAGCTGTCTTCTCCCTTCTGCATGTGCACGGGGCTGGGAGAGGCAGAGAGCTGTCTTGTGACAGCAAATAAAGCCTTAGTTTCTCTCCAAGGTTTGTTTGTCTCCCCGCACAAACTCCAATTTTCAGCACTCAAATTATTGCATCTATTTTCTATCTTAACAACTCCCCCTCATTGTCATGTCTGTGACCTGTGTTTCCTCTTAATGGGTGCCAGCTGCCTCACCTGATGCTGGGAGGGACCATGGAGTGCTGCTTCACTTCCATTAGAGGAATCACGGGTGTTTCTACTGAGAGAGCCGCTATGTTGCCCTGTCTGAGAGTGTTCAGAAGATCCCTCGAGGTACATTAGCATTTATACTGCACCGCTAGAGAAAGAAATGTTTGTAACCTTAATTTCATCCGCTAAATTGGTACCTGCTCTTAGTGTTGTATCCTCTTAGTGTTTTGTTGGACGTTTTCTGTGTTATGATGGGACATGGATTAGTTGCTTTTCTTCATGGGTTTTTTGTATTTCTTGTAACTCAGTCACAACCATGTTTCATCTGAGGCCAGTGTTTCTCAGAATCATGCAAGGCTTCTCGGCCTACATCTAGCCACAGCAGATGGTGCTACATTTTTAATTGCCTCCAAACTACCTTTTCTTTAAACTATCCTTTTTCTGAGTGAATCCGATCACATCATGCCTCGAGACCTTTAAAAGGTTTCTACTCCACGACAACAAGACTAGACTCCACAACAATCCCCACAACGTGACACCTCCCAGAGGGACAGAGTCAGACAAGCCAGGGGACTCTCCCTGTCAGGCAGAGCCTGCAGAGTCAGACAAGCCAGGGGACTCTCCCTGTCACGCAGAGCCTGGGTGACCTGCCCCCCCCAGGACGGGAGCATCCTCCTGTCCGCTCCAGACAGCCCTCCCTGCTCGCCCTGACGGAGCCTCCACCCTGCTTGCCGGGGGTCCCTGTGTGATGGGCAGGGTCTTTGTCTCCTGGAGAGCTGCGGCCTGGACACAAAGCTGACTCTGGTCCTCTCAGGGGAGAGAGACGCCGGGGTTTCATCCCTGGGGCGCGGGCCTCATTCCAGTCTCTCCCTGGGGTGGGACTCATCCGAGGTATCATGAATACAGAGGTAGAGGAGAGGAACCAGGGCCCGCCCCCAGCTACCAGGAGTGTCAGAAACAAAGACAGGAGGATGGGTACTAGGGCACACACACACAGACACACACAGATACACACACACACAGTGACACACACACAGACACACACTAAACAACCAACATCAACAGTTATCCAAGCACACACACTTTCACAAAGCCTGTGACACAGACACACACACACTCACTGTGTCTCAGTCACAGGGTGAGATGGGGCTGTTTACTTCTCAGCAGACTGAAACATGGAGGAGCAGAATAATAACACGGAATATAACATGGTATATAATGGTTATAGAACAGAGGATTCCTTCATGATTCACCTCTGTCATAAACAACAAATCACAAAGTCATTTTCAGGGGCTTTCTGTCAACACCCCCCCCCCCTCCCTGCCTGTACCGCTATAAACCGGATGTGTCCCTGTAGAGCCTGTATCTGATGTGAGGTGAAACAACAATGAGGGCTGCAGACTTGTGTGTGTGTGAGTGTGTGAGTGTGTGTGTGTGAGTGTGTGTGAGTGTGTGTGTGTGTGAGTGTGTGTGTGTGTGTGTGTCAATGCACCCTCGTAACAGTATCATCCTCACACACACTGAACTTTGCTGAGATGACAATTATGCATTTCAAATTTTAAGGTAATGCTTACTCATGATTACTCTTAAGAAATTATCTATTTTGAATCAGCTTCTTGCCAGCAGCATGTGAGAGCAATAGGCCTACATTAACAATATATTTCACATCAACATATTCCACACATCAAAGGTTGTGCAGTAAACTGCACAGCCTCTGGTAACACTTGTTTATTAAATTAAGAACACAAGATTAACTCCTGATTACATCATTCCTTTTTATTCCAATTTGCCAACACAATTTGGTTGTATATTCCCCTACAAACTTTCTCATGAGAAGCACCAATAGGCTGTTATTATGTGTGACAGAGGTAATAACTAACATCAGCGAGCACGCAGAGAGATCCAGATGAAAACAGATCAACTATGGAGGCAGGAAATCAAACGGCTGGGTTTCGCTTTTGCAATCAGGACCCCAAACATTCAATTGTCGGATCGGCGTGGAGATAATTGCTTGGGGGGACGTTACTGTGCTGAAATAACAACACGAGGGAGTGACGTGAGTCTCATTCTCCAACTGTTACAGATACCGCAAAAAGGTGGCCTCATTTTAAGTGGCAGCCATCTTGACCAGCCCTGCATGAATCACACCTGACCGACCAGGCCTCTGAAAGGACTGTCAGACCTGTTCAGGTGTGCAGGAGTGCAGGTGTGCACCACAGGGTCAGCTGCCGAGATCAGAGAGGCTGAGTAGCAGGGGTCTGCCCAGTGTGGAGCTCTAATAGCAGCCATCACCCCCGCCAAGCGACCACTGAGGGAAGTGGAAGAGTCATTTCATCTCCAGGGAAACAAAACGATGGGAGCTCCAATTTGGCCAGGACCAGTTATGCGAGGGACAGGTAGAGAGAGAGAGGGGGAGAGGTGGAGAGAGAGGAGGAGAGATGGAGCGAGAGAGGAGGAGAGGTGGAGAGAGAGAGGGGGAGAGGTGGAGAGAGAGAGGGGGAGAGGTGGAGAGAGAGAGGGGGAGAGGTGGAGAGAGAGAGGGGGAGAGGTGGAGAGAGAGAGGGGGAGAGGTGGAGAGAGAGAGGAGGAGAGATGGAGAGAGAGAGGAGGAGAGGTGGAGAGAGAGAGGGGGAGAGGTGGAGAGAGAGAGGGGGAGAGGAAGGGCAGGGAGGGAGTGTGTCATTAGTCAGGTACTGCACAGTCTGGATGGTAAATGACAGAGCACAGCCAACACTGCCCTTCGTCTGATTTGTCCCTCTGTCCCCCTCAGACCGAGGCGGGACGCCATCTTGAGAAAGGGCACTTTGACTACGATCAACTCTGTTGACATGGTGCGAGCACATATTCCTCAGTGCCACTGGCTCTACCCATGCTGAACTAGAAGAACTACTGTAGATAGCATAGTGCACTGGGCTTCCAAAACTAAACAAAACTGCCATGATTTTATGCCAACGAAATTATAGAATTCTCCAAAATAACTACAGATGTCAATCGTAAATATTGCCAATGACTTTGAAGGGTTAGGGTTTGAATGCTCATAAATGATAAAACCCTTCAGTCCTGAGATGGGTCTGTTCTCCCGCATCTCAGCAACCATTCACATTCTACATTTTCAGATTTTGCAAAACCCCATCATGCTTCCCACTTAATCTCCCTGTTAAACACTGACACAGAGGCACTCTGTTGATAAATGTCCTGTTAAGAGTTCATTAACTGCCCTACGTTCATGCGCCAAAGCTAATCTGAACGCATTAAACAATTATCAAGTGACACGTTAGATTTTTGCCTTCTTAATGGTTCAATCCCATTTAACGACGAGAGCTTAATAGTATATTTGGCCCCTCCGATCTGCGTTTCTTATCCTAATTTGGGTGGTGAACAGAAGGAGAGGTTCCAGGCCTCTCTCTCTCTATGCACCAATTTAGCTTCCCTTTCATTGGAGGCATGAGGGAATCAAGGGCGCTTCTCGCTTCACAGATCCACAATTACCTCAGGCCTCACGGACACACTGGGAAAAGACCCTGGGACAAAGAACCTGACAACAAGGGGTTACAGGAGGAGAGAGGTGCAGGGGGAGGAAGAGGGGGGGGGAGGTGCAGGGGGAGGAGGGGGGGGGGTGCAGGGGGAGAAAGAGGGGGGGGGTGCAGGGGGAGGAGGAGGGGGAGAGAGGAGCAGGGGGAGGGGGAGGGGGAGAGAGGAGCAGGGGTAGAGAGGAGCAGGGGGAGAGGTGCAGGGGGAGGAGGAGGGGGAGAGAGGAGCAGGGGGAGGAGAAGGGGTGCGAGGTGCAGGGGGAGGAGAAGGGGGAGAGAGGTGCAGGGGGAGGAGAAGGGGGAGAGAGGTGCAGGGGGAGGAGGAGGGGTGGAGAGGTGCAGGGGGAGGAGGAGGGGTGGAGAGGTGCAGGGGGAGGAGGGGGAGAGAGGTGCAGGGGGAGGAGGAGAGACAGACTGAGGGACATACCGAGTGAGAGAGACACAGAGACAGAGAGACACAGAGACAGAGAGCGAGACAGAGAGACAGAGAGACACAGAGACAGAGAGACAGAGAGACACAGAGACAGAGAGACACAGAGACAGAGAGACACAGAGACAGAGAGACACAGAGAGACAGAGACACAGAGACACAGAGACAGAGAGACACAGAGACAGAGAGCGAGACAGAGAGAGGTAGTAACTGACAGAAACAGAGAGAGAGAGAGAGCGAGAAAGAGAGAGATGAGGATGAAACCTACTAACATCAAGCATGTGAAAAAGAGACAAATCGTGAAAGTCGTGAGTCATAGAAAGACCAAAACCAAATCTTAAGAAACAGGAAATTGGGAAGCTCTTCAATAGCACCACTCTTTCCCTTCTTCCCTTCACATTCATATTATCATTTTTTTCATCCCCTGGAGATGGTTGGGTAGCAGCCAATCTCATTGAAAGACAGATCAATGAAGAGATATATTGTCTTTTGCAGCTCCACCCTCTTAATCAATTAATCTATAATAGAATCGGAGAAGCCTCTTAAAGGGCCAGCGTCTGTGTTAACAGGTGTGGACATCGAGAGGACAGATATGGCTGTCTTCTCAAGAGGTGTGGACATCGAGAGGACAGATATGGCTGTCTTCTCAAGAGGTGTGGACATCGAGAGGACAGATATGGCTGTCTTCTCAAGAGGTGTGGACATCGAGAGGACAGATATGGCTGTTCATTTGATTCAGTATGGTAAAGGGCTGACTGCACAGTTTGTGTTGGACATTATCTTAATGTGCTGTTATTCACTTTTAAAGCCAGCTATGACCATATGGTGGTCATAACCACATAACAGCCTTTCCCTTTGCCTGTAGTTAAGGATACTTTGTAATAAAAACCTTAAAGTGACTGACAGGAACAATAAAATATGTGTTGAATGGAAGAAAGAAAAGCCACAGCTGGATATGGAGTTGGATATGGGAACAATGTTTCTAGTACCTTCCAGTTTCCCTCTCTCCCCCTCTCTCTCTCTCTCCCCCTCTCTCTCTCTCCCTCCCTCCCTCTCTATCTCTCTCTCACAAACACACACTAGCTACAATTAAAAGTTATATTTTGTGAGTTATATCAATATTGAAAAGATCGTAAGGACATACAGCCTTACATACTGTCTTGGTCCTCAAGAGAATCTAACCAACATACAGTTCCAACAGTTTTAGCTTATCAGATGACAGATTTTTCCTTCATTTAAATTGAAATGTTTATGGGCACTGTGTGAATGGAAGGTAAATTGCACATCATTTCCCATGACTTATGGAAAATTGAACTGGCCCTGACACGTTGCAAACGCATACAAACCCGAATAAAAAGGCAGGTAATTTCAAACAGTGAGCAATGGCTCATCCTATCTTAGTAACACATTTTCAGACAATAAAGCTCACTCCACTTGCCTTGACATCATTTCTAGTGCTCAGTCGGGGGGATGTAAAATGTGGTCAAGTGTCATTTACAGAAATTTCTATCTGTCTCCATGGCAATCGCAGTTAGTTTTCTTACTGCAGTATGTTGACACTTTAGTTGAACGTCACTAGAATAATGACAGCTGCAGCTCCTGTCGAAGCAGATATCCAACACTTTCACAAACACCTAACCGTCAAACATCACAAAGAACTGATACTTGAATTAAGCATTTTTCTTTTTTTGCGCCATTATGTCTTCACAGAGACATGACGATAACTGTAAAGTGGATCGAGAATAGTAACCTAGTATAGCAGGAACGTGCGGTGTTTTTCTCAACAGACCGCTCCCGTTCAGCATTGCAGGCGTGAAAGACACGAGACGGGAGACTTGCCTTGGCCAACGTCCAATTCTAGATGTCAGTTTTAATGGTGAGCAGTTGATCCGAGGTAATAAATCATGCTACCATGGCACAAACTAAATCCCGGCCCACAGACTATGGATTCATTAGCCCAGCTAGCAAGCAGGCGATGTGTCAGTCCACATCTTATGCTGTGATGGCCTCGTCTGAACGTTCCAGATTCATCCAGATCAAAACAGATATGTGTTGTTTTGAATAGGAGGCTATATTTGTTTCCCGTTGTTTTGGACCGCCTATAAGAGACGACTTCAACCAACTGTAAGGCAGTCGTATCATGCTCGTTGTTCGGATACCGACGTGTTTTCTTTTATGTAGCCAAAAAGAAAATAGAGTCAAATAAACTTTGTGTATAACTCACAAGACAGTTAACGTGTAGCCTAATCCACGAGACAATGTTGGTCTTAACGATAGCTTGGTTGAGCTCTCTGCTGTTAGTACATTACATTTACATTTAGCAGACGCTCTTATGCAGAGCGATTTACAGTAAGTACAGGGACATTACCCCGAGGCAAGTAGGGTGAAGTGCCTTGCCCAAGGACACAACATCATTTGACAAGGCTGGGAATCGAACTGGCAACCTTCAGATTACTAGCCCCGATTCCCTAACCGCTCAGCCACTTGACTCCTTGCAAAGTAGCCTATTAGTAGTCACCCAAAGCTAGCATAGGAACCAGAAGGATGACCCAAGCCTATCTGTAGGCCTATACAGGTTTAACATATAGCCTATTTGTACAAATGGATTTAGGTTCTATAGTCCCTCGTTAAGATCAGAGATGCTGCAGGTTCGAAACAGATCCTTCACCGTTTCCATTTAACTATCTCTGAAATCTGGCTGCAAACCTTCCAGTTCTGCACCAGGTTTTCCTGACTGTTTATGTGGAGAATTTAAGATTAAATGCAATAACCCCCACCCCGCCCCCGCCAAAAAAACAAACAAACAAATGAGAAATGAAAGAAGTGTTTGCCCACACGGCAAACAGAACTGTGGTGGAGGAACCCCCAGTCAGAGTCAGTCAAACACCCTGCAAAGGTCACGCTCAAATGATCTAGCATTTGTAATCCCCTAAAATAATTTGCCTGCAACAGCACTGCATGACAAATGAAGTCAAGCCTTAAAAAAAAATCAGACCCCCCCCCCTTCCTCCCGAACCAGAGGTAGCCCCACCACACAGACCAATCTTGATGGGCTGTCATCATAATATGACACCTAATGCGGATAATTCGTCTAAATTCATTGACTGAGCAATTTCGCTGTCAGCTTCCCACAATTGTTTTATGGGAGCCCCAAACTAGCGGCATCAGTCATGGCCACGCGGAAATGTATTTAGGGGAAGACATCATCATGTTTTATTCAATTATGCAGTGGAGCTCAATTAATCAGTTTTTGCAATTAAGTTAAACATGCACATGCATGAAACATGAGGTGAACTCCAAGGGTATTCACAGTTACAGCTGGGTGCTGTTTCTCACATTTGTTCATGAAAAAAGTGTTTCTACAGTTAAAAAAGAAACGTCCTGTATGTTGTGCATGTTCTCCTGCTCCAACACACCCGATTCAAATGAAGCTCTGCAAAAACCTGATAACGACCTTTATGAATCAGGTGTGACACCTCATACAGGACAGTGTGCCCTGAGGAGGGTTGAACACCACTGCTTTACATGCCTTTAGTCTTTTAAAACGTATACAATTTAGAGGATTGTTCTGTAAAAAAATAAAAATCTATTCACAATTTTCTGATGAAAGGCACTAAGATAGAAATTCCCCATTAATCAAATTGAATTCTAGGGTGTTTTGAAAACCTTCCCCATATCAGAACATGTAATGTACTGCATTGATATGCATTACAGTGAAACCCTCCACTCAGCCCATATCTGTGGATGTCAAGTGCTGTGAATATTCACTGGGATGTTTGCGAGATGTTGTCTCTGTTCCAGCAGAACTGCTCTCTATCCAATCACGACACATTACTGTCCTACTGCAGGGTGTTGAGTCTGGCATGCCAAGTCTGATCCAGGGCAGTTAATCTCCAGACGAAGGCAACATTGCCTTTCACCTTCCATCAGCCTGAGAAACGATCTAGTGCAGATAAACTGTGACATTTATCTCTTTTTCTCAGGTTTGTGTGGATTCCAGAATAGCTTGGGTCAGATGTGATCCCTAGAGTGTGTTCCCTGCTCTCTTCTTTGGGTGACCCCGATGACACTAGGATCTTTTCGTATGTAAGACACATCATATGTTCTGATTTACATTTATATCCAGTCGATCGCAGTCTGTGCCTCTGTGCCAAAGTAAATGTTAAAGTTAATGAAAAGCACATCGAAATGAACAATAGGCATTTTAATGTGTATTGTCAAATAACAAACAGAAAATAGGTGCTTTTAGATGGGCAGTTGAAAAATAATATCTAGTTGAAGATTAAAAACACAAAAGAAATGGAAACTAAAGTGTTATAATAATAACAATAATATATTTTACATTTTTTTGAAAATATCAGTCTGAAACAAATGACCTTTTTTGTGTTATAAATAAAATGCAAATAAACATAATCGATTTATTTGTAGGACTGTGTCAAGGCATATTTTAAAACCTTTATTACCCAAATAGATTTATGTTCACGTTTCCTCTGAAGTTACTTATGTAAAATAGGGCTGGGTCTGATCTGTCTCAAAACTACAACATAAAACTCACTGAAATTGAGAAATCAAAGCATTAAAACGTCATGAATGCGCAAAGTAAAAAATAAAATAAAGAGCTATGAAATAGATAGTAAATGTTGGATGGTTCCTTTAAGAGAGAATGCTGTTTCGACTCTATAGACAAGGGCTAGGGGGTGGGCTTTCACCAGCACGGCGTCTTTGGGATAACGGGACAACGGCTTCATTTCATTCATACCGGGAAAGAGAGAGGTAGTCAGAGGGTGACAGAGAGATTAACAGGACGATGGGAGTCCATCCGAGGAATTAAGCCCCGTTTATTAGAAGACAATGTCACTCGTATATTGTGGGTATTGACCATGGTCAAGGACGCCGTTGTGAATATTTGGAGACGAAACGGGTACCTGAGACGCCTCTAATTAGACGCTCTAATTTTGTGCCTGTTGCAAGACATTTTCAGAGGAATATACCCTTTCTTCAAAACTGAAGCAAAAAAAAAAAAAATGTCCATAATGTATCTACAAGCTTCTTGAGAATGTTGTTATGCTGCTACGGACTCAAGTGGGAATGTACTTAACGCGTGGGTCTGACTTCCTAAAGTTATCCGGATGCGCTCTTAGACCTGCCATACACCCTCATTAGGATCTTAGTGTGATTTTTGGATATACAAGTGTTCCTTATTGAGGACACATTTGAACATTTGAAGGGTCATGGAGATTCTCTTCGCCTTGGATATCCTACTGGCTTTTTGTTCGTTTCTAAGTTCGGCTGCTGGTAAGTTCAATGCACGTGTGATGAAAGAGACTGCAATTGGTTTTTTCAAATCATGGTTTGTGATACCAATCATCGTATATGTAAACCTTCAGTAGGCTACCTTGTTTTCAACTGCACTTCAGTCATTTCTTATTCGGACATATGACAGATGTTTACACACAAGGAGCCGATGCGCACATACAGCGAAACCGTATTCACATATTCTGCCGTTTTAATCAGATTTGATTACTATAGTTTGTGGTATTATATTTGTACTAGGATCTTTCAAGCTGATGTAACAAATAAACGCAACATTTGACCTGAAACCCTCCATTATGTATCTACCGGAGCTTTAACCCTGTTGCAAAAGTACTGTAGGCGACCAGACTGCAGTGCCTTCAAAACAGGTCGAAGCTGCTATAAGCCTATCTGTTTACGAGTCCACCTTGACAACGCCTGAGCAATCACAGAAATAACTCTTCTTCAGTGATGCCACGGGGAGGGGACACCACTTCAATTATGGAACTCAGGATGAGAGTGGACTGGAAATGGATGGCTTGGGGACAACCTTGGCAACATGTTGACCTTTGTGACAGGCTATGGCGTCCACAGCTGAATAGCTGAGGTAAAATAAGGGAGAGCATAGTTTAGTCTGGAAACAAGAATTATAGGTAAACAGAAGTATAACTTCTATAAATGATCAGTTTTTAGTATTTCATATCAGGAGGACAGTGATGGGCTGCTGAAGTGACAGCTAAATATTGTTAAATCTCCATTTCCATTGCTGGCAGGCCTGCTGGCTTCATCATCCTCCAGCTTTATGTTTAAGCAGACGTTAGTAGAAGTGCCGGGGTGTGCTGCTGACAGCCTGCAGTCTTGGGCGCTGCCCCGCTGCTAAAGAAGGGGCTTTATTACGTTGTAAACATTGGCTGTGAACTCAGAGAGTAGCAACATCTGGTAAGGAACTCACTCTGTGTCTCCAGATCCCCCCACAGGGTCACAAACTGCCGTTTCGCTACACTAGTTTGAACTTTCCGGCATCTTCCTCGGGGCTCCCCCACACCTTACAAAACCAGGTATTAGTTTTCTTTAAGTCTCCGTGCTGTAGTTTGTCTGTATAGCGAACAGTGAGAGCTGCTTTATGTCCTCCACATCGCCATGTGATGAAGGACTCTCCAAAAATGTTTCCTACGCTCCCGCTATCTCCCGTCACCTCCTCCTCCCCTCCTCCCAGCAGATCCCACCCTCTAGCAAGGAGCCGGAGTCGAGTTTCAGGGCCTGGTTTACTGCTGGTTAGTAAGGAGACACTTCAGTCAACTCATGCCACCAGTCTCCAACATATCTGTTGAAGAGGGTGTGTGTGTTTGAGGGAGTGTGTTGTGAGTGTGTTTGAGGGAGTGTGTGTGTGTTTGAGGGAGTGTGTGTGAGTGTGTTTGAGGGAGTGTGTGTGTGTTTGAGGGTGTGTGTGTGTGTTTGCTCAGCATCTTTTTGAAGTCAGAGAACACAGCACCATCAAACCAACTGTCCGTTTTCTCCTTGCTGTTCCCAAGAGGCTTACCGAGACAGTATAGCCCGGGTGAAACCTTCGACTTGTAATTAGTAGACACAGATCCCAGAAAGACTACAGCCAGAGAGTGAGAAGAGAAATGGTGAGACATGGTTTAGTGTGTGCCTACAGCTAAAACAGCAAGCCGTTACTTTACTGTTGTAATTGTAAATACTGTAGTTGTTGGTTTACTATTTTTAGAGATTTTACTGCTGGTATTAAAACACTTATACGGCCCTAGCAACAAATAACAAAGACACTTGTTAAAGAAAACACAATCAAGAGTTTTTTTCTAAAAGGACGAAGGGCAACATGATGACAGCATAGATGTTTGTAACCTACTAGATGTGACGACAAATCCAATCGTGAACAAAAAGATGATGTTGTGGTTAATTGTAGAAATCAGACTTAGTCTTGGCTTCTCTTAACACCAGTATCTGTAGCGATCTGCTGCCTCCCATAGCTGTGAGAGTCATAGAGTGAGTCATGGACTTGATTGGTGAATCAATCACATAAATAGGATCATGACTCACTGACAGAGCTCTGGATCTGATGCTTGTCAACACCTCCAACTACCAACGCAAGTCCACGTGTCGACTGAAGCATCTGCACACCTTAGTCCTAACGAAGCCCTTCAAGCGTTTAGTCTTAGTTCAGTGGATACAGACTGTTAGATGGAGCGAGAGACAAGGAAACGGAACCGCTTGGCTGGTATGAAAGAGAAAGAGGTTGAGAGAGATCCAATAAGGACTTGGGGATGGATAGGCAGATTCAGAATACAGACTTCACAACCCTCTTTATCAGAACACACCGTGCTCTCACACCCCCCTCCCTCCTCCCCCCCTTCCTCCCCCCCTTCCCCTACACCCCACCTGTTAGGCTGTCAGGGAAGTATCATGCATCGATCTGCTGTGTCCATCTCCCCCAACGTGACTCAGCACACGCTCCTAACCGAAGTACACTCTCTGTAACCAAATATTCAACAGATACTTATAAAAAAAATCACTATTTCTAAACAGTACTTTTCAGTAACTAACATTGGCTGGTAACATCACACACACGTGTGTGTGTGTGTGTGTGTGTGTGTGTGGGGGGGGGGGGTCTAGTAGATCTCCTGATGGGAGATCACATGTTGTTACTGCTGTCCCGCTGAAGCTCCTAGTTTACTCAGCTCACTTCCTCAAACACAGCTCAGGTTCTGACGCATAGTGGTGTGAACCCAGGCACACAAACACACACACACACACACACGTAGTAGTGTAAACCCAGGCACACACACACAAACACACACACGTCGTAGTGTAAACCCAGGCACACACACACAAACACACACACGTCGTAGTGTAAACCCAGGCACACACACACAAACACACACACACACGTCGTAGTGTAAACCCAGGCACAAACACACACACGTCGTAGTGTAAACCCAGGCACACAAACACAAACACACACACGTAGTAGTGTAAACCCAGGCACACACACACAAACACACAAGGCTACAGCTAACAGTTTCATAGACCAACACGCAAACACTGGGCCCACAGCTACTGTTTGCTACAAGAGCAGGCATTAATCACCAAAGGAAGTATGGTAGAGAGATACAGTCACATCCATCACCCGGAGAAGACTTCTAATAGAGTAGTTCAACAGTGATTGCTTGACAAAGAAGAATGAAACAAATGAAAACACACATAAATTCACATGATACCTTCTGGCATGTAGAAAAAAATGTAAGGCTCAATTTAAGATGTAAAGTTGCTCCTAATCCTCTCAATGTTTCTGTCAATGTTATTGTTAGGGGTGGGCGGATCGATCGATAGTATCCATACCAACGTTGAATATCAGTATTGATCGATACTTGCGTGATGAGATCGATACTTAAGTTTCAATTTCTCTTCTTTGTCACATTCAGTACACAACTCCCTTTACAAAATTGTGTTTTGTACATTTGTATTTTTTGTAATATTTGTATTTTTGTATTTTTATATTGTAATTTACGGCAACTTATATTTTATTTTATTGTATATTTAATTTAATTCTAATCCCACTTAGTACTGCTAGTTTATGTACCCTTAGTATAGATAGTCCACATATTTAAATTTTAGGTCCCTATATGTTTATTGTATGCACCTTCCTGCCAAAGCAAATTCCTTGTCTGTGCAAACTTTCATGGCGCATAAATCCCCATTCTGATTCTTTACATCATAGTGGTTGTGCAAACACCGCTCCTCTCACTTTGCTCAAGCTCACTTTGCCCTTTGATATTATTTTAAACAACATGTTTGGAGGTGATATAGCCTAGTAAAAGCATTTTTGCCCAAGCTGCAGCATCCGCAAACACACTTTCCCCAGAAACTTTACCCTCTCTAGTTAATTTATTTTAGTTCAAGTTAAGTGTCAGTCTGACAACTAATTGTTTGTTTTGATCTGCTAGCAGACAGCAGTAAGCAAACAGATAACATTTATGTTATCTCTAATCTTTTCTTGTTTACTATCTTGGAGAGTCTCTGTAGTGAAGGACAGGTCTCTTGTTTCCAGGGAACATGAGGAGAAGTTCCTCAAAGCCAAGAAACGGTTGTAAACAATGACGCAGTGTCTAGAAACATTGGCATCCTTTGGTCACCTGCGAGCCCAAACGCCACCTGAACAGCTGCTAGGGATTCACCCGACTGGCAGCCGGGACATTTGGTATTTACCGCACGGCAGACTTGAACTTCAAGGCTCTGTGCCGGGGAGCATCTGATTTATCATCTGGGGTCGCCCAAGGTGACATGCCTGCTCTCCTGGGGAGGAGCTTCTGGCAGTGTGCTTGTCATCGATTTTATTGCTTTGCTAAAAACTGACAGGCAAATCAGATTTCTTGCTGCTCTCATATTTGAATTGTAGTGTACACAAGCAGAGGCTGGGAAGAAGAGGAAATTAAAGCTTGCTTTCTACAAGTAATTTCTTTTTCTTGCCGTGAAAAGCCACCCTGGGCACATGGAAGACGCAGGGGTGTTGACAGAAGAGAAACTGAAAATAACTTTTTGAGGCCGTTGGACCTACAGGGGGAGAACATTTTAAGTTGGGTAGAAACGGTTCTCAACTCAGACCTGCTGCTGGCTTGAACATTTAGTCAGTGAACAGTTTCCTTCTGCCTTCATCCCTATCGGTCAAACCGTTCACATTCCCCTATCAACTCTGTGAAATATGTGCATATGCCAGGCCAGTATTTAGATGAAACCTTCGAATTGGTGGGGGGGGAAAACCTTGATGAACATAGCTGAGAACGCTGCGTCCTCTCAGGATTTACATCTGATTCAGTTTGCAGACACTTTCATCCAATGCCACCTATAAATAGTGGATTCAAGGAACGGCCTGTAATAACAGGCACAATCTCCAGGAAATACACGGGTTGTAAGAGTTTAGGAATATCAGAATTTGCACTCTGACAGACTTTCACAACGGAAGCTTCACTTGGACGTCTGGTGAGCAACATCAGAAGGAGAAATATCTAAGCCCATGGGAGCCAGCTCTGTACTTAGGTTATTCAAGCCTCTTTTAGAGAGTTTAGCAGTACTGTACCTCTCAGCCCTGGGGGTTGACCAGGAAGACTGCCGCAGGGACCTGTTCCTCTTCTGCGGTGATGTCTCTCTCTCTCTCTCCTCTCTCTCTCTCTCGTCTCTCTCTCTCTCTCTCTCTCTCTCTCTCTCTCTCTCTCTCCTCTCTCTCTCTCTCTCTCTCTCTCTCTCTCCTCTCTCTCTCTCTCTCTCTCTCTCTCTCTCTCTCTCTCTCTCTCTCTCTCTCTCTCTCTCTCTCTCTCTCTCTCTCTCTCTCCTCTCTCTCTCTCTCTCTCTCTCTCTCTCCTCTCTCTCTCTCTCTTCTCTCTCTCTCTCTCTCTCTCTCTCTCTCTCTCTCTCTCTCTCTCTCTCTCTCTCTCTCTCTCTCTCTCTCTCTCTCTCTCTCTCTCTCTCTCTCTCTCTCTCTCTCTCTCTCTCTCACTCACACCTTCCTGCGTTTACGTCTGAAGTGTTGACATAAGCCCGACTGACGGGTCACAATGAGCAACCCTCTGTTGCTGCAAACCCTCCCCCAAAAGCCTGCCCAGAATCTGCCCAGGAAAATCAATACCTGTTTCTGAGAGCGATGGAATCCAAGTCACCAGCCCTCTCCAGTGAGGTTTCAAGAGGCTTGTCTGCTTCTGACTCGTTGTTTAGTTTTTTGTTCAAACTAAAACAAATGTGTCTTTCTGTTCTCTTCATTTGAGGATACTGATGAGTTGCAATACAAAAACAAGTTTACAAAGTACACAAATTTACTAAGTACACAACAAGTGCTACTGCCATTTTCACAGTGATCACACTGATCACTATAAACAACATTTCTAATGGAAACGGATGGACTTCTTGAGGTCTGAAGAGACTTTCAATTGTAAGACCGAGCAAACAGTCAAATCTCCATGTAAAAGGACTCTGTTTTCACCTCCAGAGGGACTTCTTTACTTTGAACTAAATCAAAGACTAATAGGCTTCTGGATGGAGGAGCTTGTTGTCAAAAGGAACACTTACGAGAACTCTGATGTTGAACAAGCTAAAAGGCTCTTGCTTTCTCCATGTCGTTGATTCTCTTTGCATTGCAACCCAAATATCTGTCTGGGAAACAAACGAGCATTAAATATACACACACATCACCTGAAAGAGTGCTTTTTCAAGTTGTGTTTACATTTACATTTAGTCATTTAGCAGACGCTCTTATCCAGCGACTTACAGTAAGTACAGGGACATTCCCCCCTGAGGCAAGTAGGGTGAAGTGCCTTGCCCAAGGACACAACGTCAATCGACATGGCCGGAATCGAACTGGCAACCTTCAGATTACTAGCCCGACTCCCTCACCGCTCAGCCATCTGACTTGAAGTGTTGGAAGCTTCTTTCTTCTCGGTGGACTCAGAGATTCAGAGAGCCTCCAGCTAAGGAACCGTTGAAGAACCCCAAGAGGGAGAAGGAAAACTAGCGGGGCGAAGCCGCCCCTCCATCCAACTTCAGCTGCAGCTCTGTGAAGAGGCCTGTGGCTTTACGACCTGAGAGTTTGTATTCACATGCAAGTGTCACTGTTGTCCCTCTCGCAACTCCAAGTGAAGGTGAGCCCAGTCCCCCCCCCCCCCCCCCAGCTCAGTCCTAAAACACAGGGTGATGTTTGCACATTTGCAAATCAATTCCCAGGCTTCAGTGAAGACAGGATGAGGAGGAGGGGAGAGATGCTGTAAAACAATCCAGTTAGAGGATGCTGGGTGACAAAGAATTGCAGATGAGGGAGAAAGCAAGTTGGAGACTTTTCTGCCTCCCTCCTGTTGGAGTGACACTTTGAAGAAGGGGGGCAACTTGCCTG
>NW_027120457.1:0-30566 GCF_038355195.1 Osmerus mordax | reverse complement strand
TCTCCAGCATGCAGACCCCCCCCCCCTCCTGTTCTGACTAAGCAAGCCAACACATTCACTAATAAGATCTATATCTTTATCATCTTTGTTTACAATAATCCAGAAAAAAACATCTACAAATAAGCAACAAAATATGTAAAAAAACAATAAACAGATATACAAATGTTAAGAAACATGTTAAAACTATGATGATATGGCTTCAAATATAAACAACAGACAACTCTCTCTCCATTCTGCCTCACAGTACATCCTCCAGCCTCACACAGTTACCCCATCATCCTCCAACCTCACAGTTACGCCATCATCCTCCAGCCTCACACAGCTACCCCATCATCCTCCAGCCTCACACAGCTACCCCATCATCCTCCAGCCTCACACAGTTACCCCATCATCCTCCAGCCTCACACAGTTACCCCATCATCCTCCAGCCTCACACAGCTACCCCATCATCCTCCAGCCTCACACAGTTACCCTATCATCCTCCTCTTGCAGAGGACCACAAACTTGTGGTAAATATGTTATTTTACATTTTAATATAACGCTCTTATCCAGAGCGACTTACAGTAAGTACAGAGATATTCTCCTCGAGGCAAGTAGGGTGAAGTGCCTTGCCCAAGGACACATTGTCATTTGGCAGGGCCGGGAATCAAACCAACAACCTTCCGATTAATAGCCCGACTCCCTAACCGCTCAGCCATCTGACCCCTTGTTGGAGACAAAGTCACTTCCTGTTGGAAGCCAGGCACCGCTACAGGCTGGTTCTACAGTTCTACAACCCTCTGCCTGGCCACAGGTGAAAGCATCATGGAACCTGCCCTTGACCTCAGGCGTGGTGACCTGATCCTAGTCCTCGGTGAGGTCAGGAGCTGGGGTGAGGGGTGGAGGTCAGGTCAACGAGGAGGTGGAGCCTGTTGGAGCCGTCATTATCTCCGACCAATAGAGAGAGCCGTCTTGGAGCTGAGCTGAAAGCTCTCCAACCCTCCTCCTCCAGAAGGCCTCACCCACAGCCTGGGGCTCGCCTGGATCCTGTGGCCCCCTCATACTCAGCTCTGCCCGGGTTAGCTCCGCGTGGTGCTCCCCGGGGCTGGGACAGAGGCTGTGAGGGAGAAGGGAGGGAGGTTCATTGGGGTGGGGCTGCTGATGGTGGGTGGAGGGCTGCTGATGGTGCTCTGCTCGCCTGCGCATGGATCTCTCCTCCTCCAGCTGACGATGCAATGCCTTGTTCTCTCCACCCAGAACACTCAGCTAGAGAAGGAGAGAGAAAGAGAGAGAGAGAAGGAGGGGGGAGGGAGAGTAGAGAGTGGGGGGGGGCAGAGAGAGGGGATGGGGGGAAGAGAGAAGTGAGGAAGGGAGCGAGAGAGACAGGGGAGAACATATTAAGATACAGAGGAGAGAGAGGCGAAGTGGTCGCCATCACTACGTCACACCTGTTCTCCTGACTCTCTACTGAGTACAACAATACCTCAGGAGTGTGTGTCGTTTCTATCACACACACGCTCTCCTGCTAACACAGAGAACACACACACCTTCATCCTCGGCATGTGGTGTCGGTGTCGAAGCGACAGCGTGTGGAGTGTGGAACTGGTGGGGAGTCCAACATGAAAACATCCCATTAGAGAGATTAGAGGAGGTGGACCCATGAAAACACCATGACAACCTATCGTGTGTCGCTGGGACATGATTGGCTAGCAAGCACAATTATGTGGAAACTAAAGTGAGGTCTTTTCATATTTGACAGGGAGTTTTGGGAAGTATTTTGATATGGTAATGATATGCAAAGCACAAATGTCAAATTGTATTTTAGGAAACGATGATGGATGGCTCGATTTAAAATAGGAAAACAAGAGAGGGGAGAGAGAGGGAGGACAGAGAGAGAGGGAGAGGGGTCAGATACTTGGGATATAGACAGAGAGAGACAAAGAAAATGAACAGGACAGAGGGAGAGAGGGAGGGGAAAAGATGCAAACCGTTCAGATGTGACAGCCAGACTAGTCATCCATCTGGTCATCAGATGATTTCTTAGTGTGTATGTGCACGTTCCAACAGTTGCGGTCAGACAGTGATGTCATCTAGACCTGTCTGGTTTGCTCTAGCCACATGTACAACACACACACACACACGATGGGAGGTGACATTACGTCTGATATAATCTATGCAGATTAGATCCGACCTCATCCAGCTGGCCCTCACACCACCACCGCAGAGAACATTCCATGAGGGCTCCGACAGCGACGTGCACAGGAGTGTGTGTGTGTGTGTTGGCTCGTCCATGTTGAATCGACGAGCGTAATGATTCTCACCACAGATTAAGAAGTATGTCCAACCAGGGCTATTATACTCACAGCAGAATATCTTTACACACTCTCCCCCCTTCTCTCTCTCCCCCGCCCCCTCTTCCATCCTCTCCCTCTCCCTCATTCCCCCCCCCCCCGGCCCCCCATTCCATGAACCAGTCCCAACACAGCGACACCAAAAACACTGCAGAGTAAGAGCCCTTCCTGCTGTCAATCACCAGCTCTTTGACAGACAGCTGGGCCAGCCAATCCCAGGGTCCCAGAGAGAGAGAGACACAACAGGAGGGGAGGGGCGATGTCACTTTGTGGATTTATAGAGCGTTTGTCTTCTGAAGAGTGTGCTGATGAACAGGGGCACACCAGAGCCCGGCTGGCAGATCTTATCCAAGGTTGTTTTTTTGGTTTCCCTTCCCTCTGGTGTTTGATCCCAGCATGGTGTGTTCCCGGGCCGTCCTGGAGAGACACGTGCCTGGCTGATGGACGGCCCTTCCTCACTTTGATGACAGGGAAATCATTTACCGGAGGAAAGCGTCACCGCCGGCTCCTGATAACATCCACCCTCCTCCCTCCGCCTGCCTTTCATCCTAGGAAGTGGAAATACGTGTGTGTGTGTGACCGAGTGTGTGTGTGTGACCCGTGTGTGTGTTTGAAGTACGACGCTTGAAGGCTTCCTTTTCTGTCTCAACTCAACAGCAGGTGGGCTGCTGTGTGTGTGTGTAGGTGTGTGTGTATGCTTGCATCTGTTGGGTCAAAGACCTAACAGGAGCTGGTGTGTGTGTGTGTGTGATCGTACCTGTTGGTTCAGCACAGCTATGGCCTCCAAGTTTACCTGCAGTCTGGCCTGCATCTCCTGGAGTCTGCTCAGGTTGTGGAGCACACAGCTCTCTCTCTCCCTGCTGACACACACACACACACACACACAGGATTTCTTACGAGGATTTGATGTCATTAACTAGTCATTGGTTTCCTCTGACATACAGGGACACTGGAACATGAATGTCATAGCCTAACAAAGCGCTCATCTAAAACTATTAGAGAAAGCATGTCCAAGCAGAACGTTATTGAGAAACTTTTAAACATCCACAAACATCCTCATCTACTAAATAAGGCAATGTCTGTATAACGAAGTAAGCTGCCCTACAAAATGTCTTAATCAAATTTCCTTGGGACTTCAGCCTATAAACAATTTGGTCGACATCATCATAGTCCGTTTCATAAGAAGTCTTTACAAATAGATGAAGATGGCCGGGGTGAATGGATTCCAGAAATCATTAAATTATACACGAACGCAAGAGGAAATAAATAAATTAACAATAAATACAAAAAACTAAAAACACACAAAGATCACAAAAAACACCACTTTAAGGAGCCTCTTTAAGAATTTAACAATTTATTAAAATGTTTTGGAAACGACAAACAAATGTTCCCAGCCACATATTCATCCCCTACTGGGACTGAGGAATGTCGATTCATTTAACGACGTTGGATAATGACGCTCTCTCTCTCTCTCTGGTCTGGCCATGCCGGCCCACAGTGGGGTGACTCGGTCTGTACTACGCCCCAGTGAACCAGTTAGCATGCTAGCCTCCTAAATACTTCGCAAAGCCAAGACTCACTGGCCTATTAAGCCATCCCCGTACCCTCCATGCTAATTTCCTTCTAAGACAGCGACCAAGGCTTTCTATCTCGTCTTGGGTAAGAGCAGAGGATATAGACGAGCATTATGGTTGACTTGTCCAGCAGAATTCATCCTCTTGCTAATGAATACCATCATTCCTCACAAACACACACAAACTTTCCTCCCTATTAGCAACAACTTAAAACGTAAGAATCTAAGAAGCCAGAAATCCATTAGGAAGATTTACCAGGACTAGCCTACATTGTGTCTGACAAGTCTGTAGGGTTAATCAAGTGAAATGATGCCTTATGAACTCATGAACTACAGTAGCCTGGTTTCATTTCAATCAATATTAATGTGGTACACTGTCACTAAACACACGATTACATTCAGAACAACAACAATAATGACTGTCACAACAAAAATGTAAAAACAAAATCTCCCCCCAAATGAAAGACATTTCAATGGTTCATCATCAGGACCTATATTCCATCACACAAAAATAATATTTAAATTATGTTATTTACTTTTGTTCAGTAAATGAGGAATTATTTTGTGAATCAAGACATTTCCATTCTCAGCAAACAGGAGTGTGTATGCAGGGGCCCCGCTACGGTTTCTGGGCCCCTGGGCTAATTTGTACTCTGGGCCCCAAAATCTAAATCATACAGGGGGCTCTAGTCTGACCAGGGCCCTTAAAATCATTAGAATCTCCCCCCATTATGGGCCCCTGTGTGTGTGCGTGTGTATTTAGATTAAATCAAATGAGTCTTTCATTTCTGAGTAAAAATCTACCATGTAATAAACATGCACGCTGTTGGTGATCACAATGTAAAACATCTTCACAACGTGCAGCAGAGAGAGAAAGAGAGAGAGACAGCGACGGAGTGAGAGAGAAGGAGAGAGGGAAACAGAAAGGGAGAGAGAGAGGGAAAGAGACAGTGACAGAGTGAGAGAGAGACACCGTGAGAGAGAAAGATAGATTTATGTCCCCACTGAGTTAAAGCAACAGATTGAGTGTGTTTGGCCCTGGGCCTGTGTAAACATGTGTGTTTATGTGTGTGTGTGGTTTTGTGTGTGTGTGTGTATGTGTGTATAGTAATTAGCAGCCTAACCCAACCAGCATGCATATAATTACAGCCATCTCCATTAAATCACAACACAGAACTGACTGTTCTCCCTCCTCCTCCTCCCTCCTCTCATCCATGTCTCCCTCTGTCCCGCCCTGACCCTCAAAACAAGAGCACTCTCTGGCCTCTGTTGCCCCCCACGTACCCCCAACCCTTCTTTCCCCTCCTCTACAGCCCTCCCACCCCTAACCTCCTCCCCTCCCACCCCTAACCTCCTCCCCTCCCTCCCCTAACCTGCCTTAGTGAGCTCCATATTCATAATGAAACCATATCTAATAACCAAGGCCTCCGATTGTTGATCGCTGTCATGATTATGGAGAAGACAGGGAAGTATTATATTATGGTATATTCACAATCAACTATGAAATGTATGCACGGAATGTAACAGTACTGTATGTGGCAGGGATGGAAATCTCACGTCATATCCATTTCCTGTACCCTGCTTGTGCTACGCTGCTGATGTGTGAGAAGAGAGAGAAGTAATAAAGGACAAGGAATACTCTTGATGATGAGAGAGAGAGGGAGAGAGAGAGGGAGACGGACAGAGACAGAGAGAGGTAGAGAGGGAGAGGGAGGGAGGGAGACGGACAGAGACAGAGAGAGGTAGAGAGGGAGAGGGAGACGGACAGAGACAGAGAGAGGTAGAGAGAGACAGTTTAATTCATTCAGCTTATCTCATTCTTTTGTCTATGCTTTCATCCAGAACCTCATCTGTATATCTGTATGAATTGATTCTCTCTTTTTCAATTATTCTAGAAGACACAAAGAGAAGGGATTCATCTATCTGTCAACGCACCTTAATATCATCATTAAAATGACTGACAGCTGGATACGGTGTTGGAAACCAATCAGACTCCAAACAAATGAGAGCTGTTTTGAACAGAGCCTGGTGGTTCATTAGAGGGGATTGGGCATCATTTACGAAAGGGTGGGGGGGGGGGGCGGGGTCAGAGAGAGGGCAGGTGTCCTTAAACTACTTCCCCCACCCCTAAACTACCTCCCTTAAACTACCCCACCTTCCACTCCCCCACCTTGACCCCCCCTCACACTGGGCCTGGCCTCCACCCCCATCCCATCTGCTCCCCAGTCTGCCAGCTCCCTAATGAAGCTTCCAAACCCTCTCCTCCATACAGGAAGCTCATTTGACAGTGTTGGGGGGAGGAGAAGGGAGGAGGTGAGGGGGCAGATTTGATTGTAGCACCATCATTATGAAAGACACAGTGTGAATTAGTTATTCAGAGTGGGACAGACACACAGGTGGGTCTGTCCTGCGGTGCTTTATTCAAGATGTGCCACTCATTGTCACTGTCACAGACAGTTTTCTAAGGACCAGGCAGGAGGAAGCAGAGTACAGGCCTGGGCTTTGTCTGCTCAACGCTCGTGATTACGGGGACACACACACACACACACTTACGTCTCCTGCTGCTGTTTGCTTGCTTTTTTTTCATCCTGGACCTGAAGATTTCAGACACGAGACGTTAGATTTAGAACATGAGATATGAGATGAAACACTTGAGATTTGAGTCATGAGATGTGATGAGCGACATGAGAAGACATGCGATGCGAGGATACAGCTCCATGCTCCAGTTCCTCATCCCTTCACACCTTCCATAGCCCCGCCTCTCTCTCCCTCTCCTCCAGCTCTTCCCTTAGCATCCTCAAGTCCTGCTTCAGAGAATCATTAGCCTGTTCAAGAAGTCTGGACAGAGAGAGAGAGAGATACTGTACATGTATGTATATATAGAGACAGTGAGAGAGAGAGACTGCGAGATAGAGAGGGAGAGAGAGGTAGGTATTTCTAGAGGTGTAGTGGTGAAGGGTGGGGCTGTGTAGCTGAGCTGCAGGGGGTCGTGGGGGGTGGGAACGGGGGTATGGAAGATAGGTACAGCTCTTTGATCTCTTAAGAACAGGAAATGTCACAGCCGTGTGTGGGTGTGCGTGTGTGTGTGTGCGCATCAGAATACAAGCAAGAGGATTTGTGTGTGAGGATCCTAGTGATTGCACACACACACACACAGACACACACACACTCTCAGCCTCCTGGTGGGAAAGGTGACCTAGTTTGCAGGTGCAACATTTAGCTGGGTTGTTTTCCATGAGTGAAAACAACCCAGCCTCTTAAATAAACACAAGTAGGCAGTAAGGGTCCACACACACAACCACAACTACACACACACACACTCTGATGTGTTAAGTGAGGAGCAGGGGGGCAGGACTCACTCCTTCTCCTCAGTGATGAGGATCAACACTTTGTTTTGGGCTCGGATCTGAGCTGCCAGACTCTCACTGGTCACCCTGGAAACACACACACACACACACACACACACAGATGGGTAAAACACAAAGCTCACAGTTTATTGAAGAACAGTATATTTATATGTGTACTTAAGTTCATCCGAGTGTATTAGTTTACATATACATAGTAGACGTGTAGATGTGTGTGTGTACGCATGTGTGTGTGTACGCATGTGTGTGTGTGTCCAATATACCTCTGCTCTTTGACCCAGAGGTTGACTTGGGACATGACGAGCTGGCTCTCCTGGTGAAGGTGAGCGCTGTCAGAGCGAGCACCCTCCAACTCCAACTGCAGGAAGTCCAGCTACACACACACATGAAGTCAGACATATGGGAGTCAGGTGGCTGAGCGGTTAGGGAAGCGGGCTTGTAATCAGAAGGTTGCCAGTTCGATTCCCGGCCGTGCCAGATGACGTTGTGTCCTTGGGCAAGGCACTTCACCCTACTTGCCTCGGGGAGAATGTCCCTGTACTTACTGTAAGTCGCTCTGGATAAGAGCGTCTGCTAAATGACTAAATGTAAATGTAAGATACCAGTTTCCCATCTCACCATCTGACTGACTTACTGGCTGACTTACTTGCTGGCTGAAATATTGACTGATTGATGGGCTGACTGACTGGCTGGCTGGGGGGTGCAAATGGCTAGGAAGGGGTTAATGTTGTCATTGTGACTAGATCCCACATAATCTCAATCTTTCCACCCGGGTCGGGCACACTGACGTGGAAGGAAGGGGCGGGACTTCACACCAGAGAGAGAGAGGTAAACAGAGAGAGAAAAGAGAAAGAAGAAAGCGATAAAGAGAATGTATATATGAGAAGGTAAAGAAGTATTTTTCCAACTTGGATTCAGATAGATCCTTGTACTAGACGTCACAGGACACAGCCGCATGACTCTGCTCCAAGCATCCCTCCATCAAACTAATGAACACATTTATTGTTAAACACGCTTCTATAAAACATTCACCCTCTCTGCCTAATTAACACACCCAATAGACTTGCTATCACTTAAATATGTACAGTTATCACTAAGAGCCTCTAAATTAAAGATCCTGAATGTGTGTGTGTGTGAGAGAGTGTGTGTGTGTGTGTGTGTGTGTGTGTGTGTGTGTGTGTGTGTGTGTGAGAGAGTGTGTGTGTGTGGAGGCCCGAATGAGCTTTCCTTAACAGGTTTTCTTAATGGTAATAATTAGGCCATGGCCTTGGTCTTACATTAGGCTGTGTGTGGGTGTGTGTCCCTCTCCCCTAATGGGGATAAGGCTGACATGTTGCACATTAGGCCACTGAGCCTCAGCAGACAGCAAAATATATAACATATTAATGACGCTGAAGGCTCCTTTAATTACAAATCTGCTACACACACTCCCTGGGATGAGGTCTGCACACACACACACACAAACACTCTCTCTACTCACATACCTGTCGAAATATATTTTAAAATAAGCCTAACCATTCCAAAAGGTTAAAGGTTAAACAAGGGGAAGTTGAGACCGGAGCAGAAGGGAAAGAGAGTGTTAACACTCATACGTTTACCTTCTCCTGGGCTTGGCTCAGGGCGCTTTCTGATGATGTCAGCTTGAGCCGCATGTCAGTGTTGCTGTGCTCCGTCAGGGCCAGTCTGGCTCCGAGCTCCCCCACCCTCACTGCCATGGCCTCCAGCTCTGAGGTCTGTTCCCCCACAAGGCCCTCATAGTGCTTCCCCTGGAGACACCAGAACAGGAGGTGAGGCTTCAGGAAGTGGGAGGAGGAAGGTGTGGCGTGTGTTTAGGACATCAGGACAGTGTTTGTCCTGATATCATAGTGGTGTGTGTTCTCTAGGGGTTACAAACTCATCTATCTTTATAGACTGTTTAATTCATGGATATTTTGAACAGGCTTGTCGTTCTAGTACTGTCCATTGCTGTGCCGACCCTAAATGTCCATCTCTCTCTGCTTCCCTCACTCCACCTCCTTCTGCTCCTTCTACACACACACACTCCCCCCCCCCCCACACACACACACCCTTCAGAAGCTCCTCCTGTTTCTTTTGTCCTTCCTGAATGGCTGTGAAGAGAGAGTGGTCAGTTTCCCTGGCTAACCATCTCCTCTCTCCACTGAGCCACAGGATTGTTGCTCAATGAGCTGTAGGGAGATATAGATGGGAGGAGAGGCCGTACACACACACACACACACACCAGACAGACACAGACACACACACACAACTACATTTGGACTTGATCTGGGTGGTGTGATTGGGCTGACATCAGAGGAGAGCAGGCTCCTCCCACTGGGTCACATGATCTCACTCCAAATACCTTTCATCTCCTCTCAGCCTTCAACCACACTCCGAACACGCCATCCTTACATCCTCAAATAATACCTCTGAGTTAGTACGAGGGTGTGTGTGTGTGTGGGAGGAAGTGTGTGTGTGTGTGTGGGGGAGGAAGTGTGTGTGTGTGTGTGTGTGTGTGTGTGCACGAACAGTAGGCACTTGTTGTTCGCTTATAACAGTTTCTATTCAAATGAAAGCACAGCAATCAGCATCAACCAAGCATAAACCCAAACTCCACACACACAAACACACACAAACAAACCCTCGACAAAATATCTATCTGCAGACAATGAGCGTCAAGTCTCCAGATAATTAAAGCACTTCTTTTTTTGTCGTACAAATGAATGACCTTCATATTCCCAGACTTCCCTCATCACTCCTGGTGTAGGCTGGTAAATGGCCATCTTGCAGAGGTAATTCTAAAATAATTTAGCCTCTCTCATAGTCCACTTACAGCCTCCATCAGGTAATGGCTGTGACCAGGCCAGATGAGGCTGTGACCAGGCCAGATGAGGCTGTGACCAGGCCAGATGAGGCTGTGACCAGGCCAGATGAGGCTGTGACCAGGCCAGATGAGGCTGTGACCAGGCCAGATGAGGCTGTGACCAGGCCAGATGAGGCTGTGACCAGGCCAGATGAGGCTGTGACCAGGCCAGATGAGGCTGTGACCAGGCCAGATGAGGCTGTGACCAGGCCAGATGAGGCTGTGACCAGGCCAGATGAGGCTGTGACCAGGCCAGATGAGGCTGTGACCAGGCCAGATGAGGCTGTGACCAGGCCAGATGAGGCTGTGACCAGGCCAGATGAGGCTGTGACCAGGCCAGATGAGGCTGTGACCAGGCCAGATGAGGCTGTGACCAGGCCAGATGAGGCTGTGACCAGGCCAGATGAGGCTGTGACCAGGCCAGATGAGGCTGTGACCAGGCCAGATGAGGCTGTGACCAGGCCAGATGAGGCTGTGACCAGGCCAGATGAGGCTGTGACCAGGCCAGATGAGGCTGTGACCAGGCCAGATGAGGCTGTGACCAGGCCAGATGAGGCTGTGACCAGGCCAGATGAGGCTGTGACCAGGCCAGATGAGGCTGTGACCAGGCCAGATGAGGCTGTGACCAGGCCAGATGAGGCTGTGACCAGGCCAGATGAGGCTGTGACCAGGCCAGATGAGGCTGTGACCAGGCCAGATGAGGCTGTGACCAGGCCAGATGAGGCTGTGACCAGGCCAGATGAGGCTGTGACCAGGCCAGATGAGGCTGTGACCAGGCCAGATGAGGCTGTGACCAGGCCAGATGAGGCTGTGACCAGGCCAGATGAGGCTGTGACCAGGCCAGATGAGGCTGTGACCAGGCCAGATGAGGCTGTGACCAGGCCAGATGAGGCTGTGACCAGGCCAGATGAGGCTGTGACCAGGCCAGATGAGGCTGTGACCAGGCCAGATGAGGCTGTGACCAGGCCAGATGAGGCTGTGACCAGGCCAGATGAGGCTGTGACCAGGCCAGATGAGGCTGTGACCAGGCCAGATGAGGCTGTGACCAGGCCAGATGAGGCTGTGACCAGGCCAGATGAGGCTGTGACCAGGCCAGATGAGGCTGTGACCAGGCCAGATGAGGCTGTGACCAGGCCAGATGAGGCTGTGACCAGGCCAGATGAGGCTGTGACCAGGCCAGATGAGGCTGTGACCAGGCCAGATGAGGCTGTGACCAGGCCAGATGAGGCTGTGACCAGGCCAGATGAGGCTGTGACCAGGCCAGATGAGGCTGTGACCAGGCCAGATGAGGCTGTGACCAGGCCAGATGAGGCTGTGACCAGGCCAGATGAGGCTGTGACCAGGCCAGATGAGGCTGTGACCAGGCCAGATGAGGCTGTGACCAGGCCAGATGAGGCTGTGACCAGGCCAGATGAGGCTGTGACCAGGCCAGATGAGGCTGTGACCAGGCCAGATGAGGCTGTGACCAGGCCAGATGAGGCTGTGACCAGGCCAGATGAGGCTGTGACCAGGCCAGATGAGGCTGTGACCAGGCCAGATGAGGCTGTGACCAGGCCAGATGAGGCTGTGACCAGGCCAGATGAGGCTGTGACCAGGCCAGATGAGGCTGTGACCAGGCCAGATGAGGCTGTGACCAGGCCAGATGAGGCTGTGACCAGGCCAGATGAGGCTGTGACCAGGCCAGATGAGGCTGTGACCAGGCCAGATGAGGCTGTGACCAGGCCAGATGAGGCTGTGACCAGGCCAGATGAGGCTGTGACCAGGCCAGATGAGGCTGTGACCAGGCCAGATGAGGCTGTGACCAGGCCAGATGAGGCTGTGACCAGGCCAGATGAGGCTGTGACCAGGCCAGATGAGGCTGTGACCAGGCCAGATGAGGCTGTGACCAGGCCAGATGAGGCTGTGACCAGGCCAGATGAGGCTGTGACCAGGCCAGATGAGGCTGTGACCAGGCCAGATGAGGCTGTGACCAGGCCAGATGAGGCTGTGACCAGGCCAGATGAGGCTGTGACCAGGCCAGATGAGGCTGTGACCAGGCCAGATGAGGCTGTGACCAGGCCAGATGAGGCTGTGACCAGGCCAGATGAGGCTGTGACCAGGCCAGATGAGGCTGTGACCAGGCCAGATGAGGCTGTGACCAGGCCAGATGAGGCTGTGACCAGGCCAGATGAGGCTGTGACCAGGCCAGATGAGGCTGTGACCAGGCCAGATGAGGCTGTGACCAGGCCAGATGAGGCTGTGACCAGGCCAGATGAGGCTGTGACCAGGCCAGATGAGGCTGTGACCAGGCCAGATGAGGCTGTGACCAGGCCAGATGAGGCTGTGACCAGGCCAGATGAGGCTGTGACCAGGCCAGATGAGGCTGTGACCAGGCCAGATGAGGCTGTGACCAGGCCAGATGAGGCTGTGACCAGGCCAGATGAGGCTGTGACCAGGCCAGATGAGGCTGTGACCAGGCCAGATGAGGCTGTGACCAGGCCAGATGAGGCTGTGACCAGGCCAGATGAGGCTGTGACCAGGCCAGATGAGGCTGTGACCAGGCCAGATGAGGCTGTGACCAGGCCAGATGAGGCTGTGACCAGGCCAGATGAGGCTGTGACCAGGCCAGATGAGGCTGTGACCAGGCCAGATGAGGCTGTGACCAGGCCAGATGAGGCTGTGACCAGGCCAGATGAGGCTGTGACCAGGCCAGATGAGGCTGTGACCAGGCCAGATGAGGCTGTTTCAGAGGCAATTTCCCCTAGCTTCATCAAGCTTGACCAAGCCTCAGCTACCACTGTTCTCTCTCACATACTCTCTCTGAAACACACACACGCACACACACACACACACACACACACACACACACACACACACACACACACACACACACACACACACACACACACACACACACACAGGGGTGAAGAGGCCTTCTCTTCAAGGAGAGAGCAGTTAAGACAGAAGGGATCAACATTTATAAAATACAGTCATATCATACATCTGCTGTTATTGCAGCTGTTTAGAACTGTCTCTCTGGACCCAAGAAAATAGGAGTGATCTGAAACGTGGCCTGTTATTCCAGCTGTTTAAGACCACATCCCGGAACCCGGGTTTGAGAAACGCCTCTTTGAGATGCATGAATCTGATCTTCCCACATGGTGACATCAATTGTGATAAAAGTTTCTAAAGTAACCTAGCTAACGAGCTTCATGTTAACGATCCACAACTTGACCTAAAGCAACTCATTAAAAGTGCTGGCGACTGTATGCTAAGAAACACCACAGTCTAGCCACAGGGTCAGAGTAAACAGATGAATGACTAGCTATGATCATCTGTCAGTATTAGGGCTACGTGTGTGTGTCTGTGTGTAGGCAAAGTAAAGTGTTTACTAGTTTGATAAAAATCACATTAGAAGAATCTAATTAGATAGAAATATGTTTGTGTTTATGTCAGAAATACAGAGAGCGAGTGCTCAGTGTGTGTGTGTACATTGCAGATGATGATCAGGTCTACCCTGTGTGTGTGTGCTCAGTGTGTGTGTGTGTGTGTGTGCTCAGTGTGTGTGTGTGACCTCAGTGTGTGCGCTCTGTGTAATATGTGTGTGTACACATGGTTGTGTGTGTGTGTGCTCAGTGTGTGTGTGTGTGTGTGTGTACATTGCAGATGATGATCAGGTCTACCCACAGTCTTTGAAGCTTTCAGTTCCACCCAGTCAAACGCTTCATGTTCAGCACAACTCTGATTGGAACTGGAGCCATGCAGAGAAAGTGTGTGTGTGTGTGTGGAGTGGGAGACAGAAACTAACTAAATGATACCAAAGTTGACCACCTATTTCAGAGCATATATTATGGAGTTGACGACCACACACACACACACACACATACACACAGAACTGCAGCGGCGTGTAATATGGATTTCTACAATCCCATCCTACAGTACCCAACCATTTACCATTTCAAACACTTTGATTTTCAACCTACAGGTGATTCATCTTCAAACAGTCAATAAAAGTGATTATGTCGTAACGACTCAGTCACATGTAGACCAGGAATCACAGTTGTGGTTTTTAAACGACGTATTTAGTCAAATACAAACTAATCTGTAATACTCACACTTAGACACACAGCAAACACACAACACACACAATGCTCAACACACAACACACACAATGCTCAACACACAACACACCGTGTGTCTGAGCTTGATGCCAGTAAGCAGGACAGGAAACGTGCCCAGTCTGGGAGGAGAGGAAGGAGCGCTGCATTATTCAAACATCCTACTCTACTCTGCAGGGAGGATGTGTGAGAGAGAGAGAGACACAGAGAGAGAGAGAGAGAGAGAGAGAGATAGAGAGAGAGACACAGAGAGAGAGAGAGAGAGAGAGAGAGAGAGAGAGAGAGAGAGACAGAGATAGAGAGACACAGAGAGAGAGAGAGAGAGAGAGAGAGAGAGAGAGAGACAGAGATAGAGAGACACAGAGAGAGAGACACAGAGAGAGAGAGAGAGACACAGAGAGAGAGAGAGAGAGAGAGAGAGAGAGAGAGAGAGAGAGAGACAGAGAGAGATAGAGAGAGACACACAGAGAGAGAGAGAGAGATAGAGAGAGACACAGAGAGAGAGAGAGAGAGAGAGAGACAGAGATAGAGAGACACAGAGAGAGAGAGAGAGAGAGAGATAGAGAGAGAGACACAGAGAGAGAGAGAGAGAGAGAGAGAGAGAGAGAGAGAGAGAGACAGAGAGAGATAGAGAGAGACACACAGAGAGAGAGAGAGAGATAGAGAGAGACACAGAGAGAGAGAGAGACACAGAGAGAGAGACAGAGAGAGAGACAGAGAGAGAGATAGAGAGAGACGTAGAGAGAGAGAGAGAGACACAGAGAGAGAGAGAGACAGAGAGAGAGATAGAGAGAGACACAGAGAGAGAGAGAGAGAGAGACAGAGAGAGAGACAGAGAGAGAGACAGACACAGAGAGAGACAGAGATAGAGAGAGAGACAGACACAGAGAGAGAGAGAGAGAGACAGACACAGAGAGAGAGACAGAGATAGAGAGACAGAGATAGAGACAGAGATAGAGACAGAGAGACAGAGATAGAGAGAGACAGACACAGAGAGAGAGAGAGAGAGAGAGAGAGAGAGAGAGAGAGAGACAGAGAGAGACAGAGAGAGAGATCGAGGAGAAACAGGGAAAGATAGACTGACAGACAAGAAATGAGACAGAGAAAGGAAAAGCAAAAATATAAATCGACAAAGGTATAGAACGAGGGAGAGTAAGAAAGAAACAGAGAGAAAAACAGAGAGAAAGTGAGCAGTATGTGGACCTGGTTTCATTAGTGATTCAGTCTTAGTAGGACTGCTCCAGCCTGTCTCAATCTCCTGCAGAGCAGTACATTAGGGAATATCAGGAAATATTACATGCAGGAATTAACGCTCCAAAGCACCTTTCCAGGTTTGGGCTCCTGCATCTCCCCTTCTAGAACAAGATAATCCTGGCTGGGCCACCAGATCACACTCTAATCACCAGAGCAGGGATGGAAGGATGGAGGGAGGGGGAGAGAGAAAGAGGGAGGGTTTGTGTGTGTGTGTGTGTGGTGTGTGTGTGTGATGTATGTATGTGTATGTGCGTGATATATGTGTGTGTATCTGGGGTGTGTGTGTGATGTATGTATGTGTATGTGCGTGATATATGTGTGTGTATTTGGGGTGTGTGTGTGATGTATGTATGTGTGTGATGTATGTATGTGTGTGTGTGTGTCTGGGGTGTGTGCTCACCTGCTGCTGAGCGAGCAGCTTGTCTCTGTGTGTGTTGACAGTCTCCTCAGCAGTCTGCTGTAAGGCTTGTCTGAGCTGCTGAGCCCTCTGTTCCAGCCTCTCCACTGTCGCCCTGCACACACACACACACACACACACACACACACACACACACAGTTTACATTTACATTCACATTTAGTCATTTAGCAGACGCTCTTATCCAGAGCGACTTACAGTAAGTACAGGGACATTCCCCCGAGGCAAGTAGGGTGAAGTGCCTTGCCCAAGGACACAACGTCAGTTGGCATGACCGGGAATCGAACTGGCAACCTTCGGATTACTAGCCCGACTCCCTCACCGCTCAGCCAACTGACTCTTTGTAGGCCACAACCCACATGTTCTCTCTGGGATAGGGTCCTATTGTATATATGCTATTGAAAGATCATATTACAAAAATGTACTGTCGATCAGTTTCAGTTGTGTGTGTTGGTGGCAGGGCTTAAGCTAAACACAGCACACTGATCTCAGATCTGTTTCTGGGGAAGGAGCCAGGGGGAGGCGCCATGAGCCAGGGGGAGGGGCCAGGGGCGGGGCTTGCAGCGGGAGCAGGAAGTGGTTGAGCGGGAGAGGTAATGTGAGGGGGATCGATCCGAGGGTCTATTCCTGCTTGGTCTCGATGGGGACTAGCTGCCCAGGTTACAGGATCAATACTACAAATTATTACAATTTCCAGAACCTTCCCTCAGAGCCCCCCGTCCAGGCCCTCCACTGAGGCTCACCAGACCCCCCCCCCCCCTTCTCCTATTCACACACATTGTCAACCTGTCAGGGCTGAGCACAGCTAAATATACTGCCTATAGGCTTGTACACAGCACTGTAATACAACAGTACTGAGGGCGAAGAGAAAACCATGCATATGTGATTACACACACACACACACACACATTTGACTGTAGATCAAGGGGTTCCAGGTTCAAACCCCCCCCCCCCCCCCCCCCCCTCCTTACGTCTCTGGATAAAAGCGTGTGCTAAGTGGATATATTAAGTTGCGGGTGTGCAGAGGAGACGCCTGGCTGGGTGTGAGGCAGAGAGGCCTGGCTGGGTGTGAGGCAGAGTGGCCAGGCTGGGTGTGAGGCAGAGAGGCCTGGCTGGGTGTGAGGCAGGAGGGAGGCCTGGCTGGGTGTGAGGCAGGAGGGAGGCCTGGCTGGGTGTGAGGCAGGAGGGAGGCCTGGCTGGGTGTGAGGTAGGAGGCCTGGCTGGGTGTGAGGCAGGAGGGAGGCCTGGCTGGGTGTCAGGCAGGAGGGAGGCCTGGCTGGGTGTGAGGCAGGAGGCCTGGCTGGGTGTGAGGCAGAGGAGAGGCATGCAGGAGAAGGGTTCCCAGGAGCAGATGGAACACATCTGTGGTGTTAAACCGTTCAGTGTCAGAAAGACCATTCCGGACTTAAACACGTCGTTCTGTAACTGGGTGTTTGTTCCCCTGCCCAGACTCAGAGCGATGTCGTCTAAAACGTTTACGATGGTGGGGCCGTGGACGAGGCCTCTGCAGGGAGCACGGTCTGAACCGCGACCACAACCACAGACCTGTGTGACGCCGCCTTCATGCTGCGGTCAGCACTACGTCGACACGGGAGAGGAGACAAAGGTCAGCCAGTGTTCACCCCTCTGACCTCTTCCACACCCTCGTGTGGTGTGTGCTGAGGACGTATAGTCCACCTGACCACGTTTTTACACTGTGATCTACAATTCCAACCATTCAGACATTTCTCAGAATACAGTTTTTATTTTTTTTTTTTTAATATATTATGTATCCATGTATGTATCTATCTATCTATATATATATATCATTTACACACGCATACAATATACAAACAAGTAAAGATCATTTACAACACAACAAATGGAAAATTGTTAAATCGACTGCCCTCGATACCGTAGCTGTAGCAGATAGTGCATGAGGCACTGCTTTCTCTCTCTCTCTCTCTCTCTCTCTCTCTCTCTCTCTCTCTCTCTCTCTCTCTCGTTCTCTTACCTCCTCTTCTCCTCCGCTTGTCTTCCCTCACTCGCACACCCCTCCAACCTCCTCACCTCGTCCTCAGAAGCTGCCAACTCCACCACTGAGAGAGAGAGGGAGAGACAGAGAGGGAGAGATAGAGAGGGAGAGACAGAGAGAGACAGAGACAGAGAGAGAGAGAGAGAGAGAGAGAGAGAGAGAGAGAGAGAGATAGAGGGAGAGACAGAGAGAGAGGGAGAAGGAGAGGGAGACAGAGAGAGACAGAGAGAGAGAGACAGAGTTTTCCTACATACACTTGGCTCTGTTTCAAGAGGGAGCAATATAAACGCACACATGGAGAGAAATGGAAAACACATTTAGTCCATGTGAAGAAAAAGGGAGAAAAGACACTGAGATAACAACCTCATTGTGACTGTCTGTCACAGCCCTCACGTAAGGTGTCCGTGACCCAATACACTAACATTCACACTCCAAGGTTTGTCTAGTTTTCATACATACATACACACATATATACAGTTAGGTCCATAAGTATTTGGACATTGACACAATTTTCATCATTTTGGCTCTGTATACCACCACAATGGATTTGAAATGAAACAATCAAGATGTGCTTTAAGTGCAGACCTTCAGCTTTAATTTCAGGGTATTTACATCCAAATCAGGTGAACGGTGTAGGAATTACAATACATTTTATATGTGGCCCCCCCATTTTTAAGGGACCAAAAGTAATTGGACAATTGGCTGCTCAGCTGTTCCATGGCCAGGTGTATGTTATTCCCTCATAAAGGGAGTTCGTTATTTCATTGACAAGGAGCAGATAAAAGGTCTAGAGTTCATTTCAAGTATGGTATTTGTGTTTGGAATCTGTTGCTGTCAACTCTCAATATGAAGTCCAAAGAGCTGTCACCATCAGTGAAGCAAGCCATCGTTAGGCTGAAAAATCAAAACAAACCTATCAGAGAGATAGCAAAAACATTAGGTGTGGCCAAATCAACTGTTTGGTACATTCTTAAAAAGAAAGAACGCACTGGTGAGCTCAGCAACACCAAAAGACCCGGAAGACCACGGAAAACAACTGTGGTGGATGACAGAAGAATTATTTCCTTGGTGAAGAAAAACCCCTTCACAACAGTTGGCCAGATCAAGAACACTCTCCAGGAGGTAGGCGTATCTGTGTCAAAGTCAACAATTAAGAGAAGACTTCACCAGAGTAAATACAGAGGGTTCACCACAAGATGTAAACCATTGGTGAGTCTCAAAAACAGGAAGACCAGATTAGAGTTTGCCAAAAAACATCTAAAAGAGCCTGTACAGTTCTGGAACAACATCCTATGGACAGATGAGACCAAGATCAACTTGTACCAGAATGATGGGAAGATAAGAGTATGGAGAAGGGAAGGAACTGCTCATGATCCAAAGCATACCACCTCATCAGTGAAGCATGGTGGAGGTAGTGTTATGGCGTGGGCATGTATGGCTGCCAATGGAACTGGTTCCCTTGTATTTATCGATGATGTGACTGCTGACAAAAGCAGTAGGATGAATTCTGAAGTGTTTCGGGCAATATTATCTGCTCAGATTCAGCCAAATGCTTCAGAACTCATAGGACGGCGCTTCACAGTGCAGATGGACAATTAATGGACAAGAGTTTTTTAAGGCAAAGAAGTGGAATGTTCTGCAATGGCCAAGTCAATCACCTGACCTAAATCCAATTGAGCATGCATTTCACTTGCTAAAGACAAAACTGAAGGGAAAATGCCCCAAGAACAAGCAGGAACTGAAGACAGTTGCAGTAGAGGCCTGGCAGAGCATCACCAGGGACGAAACCCAGCGTCTGGTGATGTATATGGGTTCCAGACTTCAGGCTGTCATTGACTGCAAAGGATTTGCAACCAAGTATTAAAAGTGACAATTAGATTTATGATTATGTTAGTTTGTCTAATTATTTTTGGTCCCTTAAAAAGGGGGGGGCCACATATAAAATGTGTTGTAATTCCTACACCGTTCACCTGATTTGGATGTAAATACCCTGAAATTAAAGCTGAAAGTCTGCACATCTTTCATTTCAAATCCATTGTGGTGGTATACAGAGCCAAAATGATTAAAATTGTGTCAATGTCCAAATACTTATGGACCTAACTGTATAAAAAGGCATTGAAACGGCATTGAAAACTGAAGATGAACCTTGGGTTTAGTAAAAGATGAACTCTGAACTTGAAGTTCCAAACGATCAAATGAAAGCCGTCTCACACAAAGATCCTGCTATGGGAACACATTCAAATCTAACATTCTGCCCCTGAGCACTCGAGCAGAACAGGCTTTTGTTGCAGCACAAAGACGCCCCTACCACATCCCATCTGTAGATGGCACTCTTTACCTTGAGCACGACCCTTAAGACTGAAGATGCCCTCCATTCAAGCAAGCTCTCCAAACCCTGCTTCTACATGTACATGTCATCAAACCTTATTGTCCTACACTGACTGCGTTTAGCATGAGTGTGTGCATATAAAACATTGTCCTTCAAATCTATTTTTCTCTCAAGTAATAGAACTTAGGATGTACTTGACAGATAAGCAGAGAAACCCCCCCCCACACACACACTTGGTTCCATTATTTAAAGATTTATATAATTTTTATAGTTGTTTTTTTGCATTCTGTTACATTTAATTTAATTTTGGTCAGGTTTTCAATCGATAACGCATACACTCCCTGCTGAGGGAAATGTGTATATTTTTGTGTGCCTTCTGTGCTGAATATGTATCAAACTCTGCTTCAGGGGAAGCTGTCTGCAGCGCTGCAGCCGTATGGGTGGCATGTGGCCAGGTGTTAGGCCACAAACACACAGCAGTGAATGAGAACTGAACAGATGGAATCTAACTTGATAAACCAATTATTCATTTATGACTTTGCTGTATCCAAACTGGTTAAATCAAGGCCGTAGGAAAATGTAAGCGGTGTGTGGAGTTTGTAAATATTTAACGATATACAAACACTGCTTTTCTTTCAGCCCATACGAAGCTCACCTTGCCCAGGTGACTGAACCTCAAGGTAAAAAATGCTGCTGAAAATCTAAATAATCAATAAAGAAAAAATGTAAAACTGAATTTTGGACAGCAATTTGTATTCAAAGACGTCCTTTCAAAATAAGCCCTCCAACACTGGTAATATTTTTTTAGGGGGGGGGGGCTCTGGGCAGTTTACTACTACTGCACACACACACACACACACACACACACACACACTGATACACTGATACGGAGAGCAATACAGCAATTAATAGAGAGCTATTTTAGGACGTTAGTGTTGAAGCTGTTCAGATCACTTTGGGGGCACGGCTCCTACAGTACCTGTCTCCCAGCAGGGCTCCCTGGACAGACTCCATCTGGCCGCAGGCTGAGAGCTTCAAGGTATGGCCTAGGGTAAACACACAGCCTACATCTGAAACCCAGGATCCGATTAGGCCAGCCCCAATCCCAACCTCCAACATGAGAGGAGGGAAAGCCTCTCTCTCCCTGTCTCCACCTGCCTCTCTCTCTCCCTCTCTCTCTCTGTCTCCACCTGCCTCTCTCTCTCTCCCTCTCCCTCTCTCTCTCTGTCTCCCCCTGCCTCTCTCTCCCTCCCTCTCCCTCTGTATCTCTCTCTTTCTCTCTCTCTCTCTCCTTCCCTCTCCCTCTGTATCTCTCGCGTGCTCGTCTGGGTAGTCTTGCCGTCATACGAGGCTTTGTCAGAGGTTGGAAGTAGACTCGGGCCTTGGGTCCTCAGGGAGGTTTACATCCTGCTGTCCCAGGAACCCCCCTCGGCTGTGGGGAACAGCCTCAGCCTCACTCCCCCAGCCTGGGGGGGGGGGGCTCTCTCTCTCCCTCCCTCTCTCTCTCTCTAGCCATCACTCTCTCACACACACCAAAATACTGTTCACAAACAAACACGGGCAAACACACCAATTTTCTCTCTCTCACACCAACACTGATATGCATGCACACACACACACAAACACTATTTATCTCTCTCTCTCACACACACACACACCAAAACACTGTTCAAACACACACAAACTCAGGTATATGTACACGCACGTTGTAGAGAACACTTTCTCTACAACTCACACACACACACACACACACACACTCCCTCTCTCTCTCTGCTTTATTTACAATCGTCTGGCAGAGATACAAGAGCCTGGGGCAAGAACACACTGCACCTAACGTTCAAACTGCCAGGTAATCTTATGTCAAACATCCCGCTCTGATACAAACTGATCAATAGACTCTTGTAAAGGAGTGCTTTTCTCTCATGTTTCCAGACGCTTCTTTCTATTTTATTAGGATACATTTATAATTCATATTTCAGTGGGCTGGGTTTCTCTTCGTGTAATCTGGAATGAGAGGCACAGAACGAGAGAATGCAAGAGAGAGAGAGTATGAGAGAGAAAGAGAGAGAGATAGAGAGAGTATGAGAGAGAAAGAGAGAGAGAGAAAGAGAGAGAGAGAAAGAGAGAGAGAGGGGAGTGTTTGGGGTGTGCCCCTGTGAACAGGGGTTTGGAGATCGATGGAGAGTGTAATAGGATTATAGGCTGTAATAGAGGGGAATTGGTGGAGGGGTTGATCTGTGCTTCTCCTGGGTTGAAGGAGAAACACTGATGATGCCATCAACTTAGAAAACCTGCGGATGGGAGGGGCCTCAAGCCATGGGAGGTAGCATCTCCCACCTCAAGGTTTTTATTATTAAGAATATACAGATGAATGTACAGAACGAAGGGATTGTGGCTCGTTCGTTCGGTGTATCTCTTCAGATGGTTGAGCATTTTTCTCTTCTCCACGGTAAAACACTCTGCAATTACACAGTTAAAGAAAAATCGAATAAACTTCAAAGTTGTCTGTAATAATAAAAAATAAAAAAAAGATTTAATTAAATGAAAATATGAAATGTGTTATTAACGTATGATGAGGAGAGTGGTTTTAAATGAGAAGATATCCATGGACCTCAGATAAGATGTTGATGCTCTGCAATCTGGTCCCTGAGAACTCTGAAATTGGCTTCTGTTAAAGTGACAGAACCATAGATAATTGATAAGCTACTGATCTGATATGTCAGAATGTACATCTTGGCCCCAACTGCCATATCTTATTATTGATTGATTCAGTGATCAATTAAAATGTAATAGATTTTTGCCCGGTGCGTCATTTCTACCGCAAATAAAACGTATTTTTGTTTCCATTTCCTTTCTCTTCCTTCCTGTCCTCTCTTCCTTCCTTCCTCCTCCTCTCTTCCTTCCTGTCCTCTCTTCCTTCCTGTCCTCTCTTCCTTCCTCCTCCTCTCTTCCTTCTTGTCCTCTCTTCCTTCCTCCTCCTCTCTTCCTTCCTGTCCTCTCTTCCTTCCTGTCCTCTCTTCCTTCCTGTCCTCTCTTCCTTCCTGTCCTCTCTTCCTTCCTCCTCCTCTCTTCCTTCCTCCTCCTCTCTTCCTTCCTCCTCCTCTCTTCCTTCCTGTCCTCTCTGAGTTGATACATCAGTCAGATCCCAGCCGGCCAATCACAGCCTCTCTGCATGGACTGGAGGAGAGATAAATTATGTTTATGGGAGGTATAGCTCAGCGGTTAGAGTACTTGACTGCAAATCAAGAGGTGGCAGGTTCAAATCTCCCTGTAATGTATGTCTTTTTTTGTCTTTGGAAAAAAGCGTCTGCTAAATTAATACTTTATTTTATTATTATATAATTACATTATATAGTATTTTTTTTATATGATTAAATGTAAATATGTTGGTACAGGAGTATTTATTTCTATTCTCTAGCTATAGGACTTATTTTTATTCCAAACAGCTCACTCAAAGAAATATTTTATGAAATGATTTCACTCACTTAAAACATATAAATGTCTTTCAGTCGTGTCTATTCTTCTCTCCTCCCTCCTTCTCTCATCCTCCTTCTCTCCTCCCTCCTTCTCTCCTCCCTCCTTCTCTCCTCCCTCCTTTTCTCCTCCATCCTTCTCTCCTCCTCCCTCCTTCTCTCCTACCTCCTTTTCTCCTCCCTCCTTCTCTCCTCCCTCCTTCTCTCCTCCCTCTCTTCAGTCTGCTGTTTGATGCGCTTCAGCTGTTCTCTAGGTGCTTCGATCATCCACTTGACCTCTCCGGGCACCCACGCCATCTTATCCCCTCCCCCTTCCATCTTCTCTCCCTCCACCCCCTCTCCTTCTACCATCTCCACCTCCATCTCCCCTCCCTCCACCTCCTCCTCTCCTCCATCCCCCTCCCTCCCCTCTCTGTCTGTCTGGTTTCACCAGAAGCATCGCTAGGTAACCAGAGCAATCCTTCATCTCTCATGGTCTGTGGAAGCATTAGGTCTTGGTTTGCTGAAGCGGGAGAGAAGGCTTCTGAGGCCCGGGGAGACATTTCTGCTGTTGTCCTCAGTCTCTCTTTACCAAAGAAAGGCCGTGTTCTGTTAGTTTCTCTTTAATGAAGTGGGCTCAGTCTGGCCAGGCTAGCAAACACTGGCTGCCACTGAAAGAGATCATATTCATCTCTCTGTGGACAAAAGGTGTGTGTGCACATTCGAGTGTGTGTGTGCTAATTAAAGCTGTGGGACTTGGAGGAGCAGGGTGCGTGAGAGTGTATGTGTGTGTGTGTGTGTGTGTGTGTGCTCTCCTGGTGTGACTGCAGATGTGTACGTTAATTCTTAATGAGACATTCCAGCGCCCAGAGAGATACTGCCATGCCATCCCAGCGTCAGCCAACGACTACAAAGACCCACAACATCACCCCAGAGCTCTCTCTCACACACACACACACACACACACACACACACACACACACACACACACACACACACACACACACACACACACACACACACACACACACACACACACACACACACACACACACACACACACACACACACACACACACACACACACACACACACACACACACACACACACACACACACACACACCAGATCATTATAGCACACCTCAAGCAGCACAGTGGAGAAGACCTCAGTGTGTGTGTGTGTGTGTGTGTTGCTCACTTGCTTGCCTGTCTTGCCTGTGAAGCTTGAGGATGTTAGCTACACCTTTCACTCCTCATCAGGTTCAACAGGAAGATATAGTACATGGATATCCTGTCAGTATAATACGAGCAGTGAAGACTGTCAGATAGACAGAGAGTTAGTCCGACAGACAGAAAAATAGGACAGGAAAACAGACAGACAGGCACAGACAGACAGACAGACACATACAGACAGACAGGCAGACATACAGAACGGTAAGCAGTCAGGTGAACAGGCAGGTACCTGAGTGTGTGTGTAGTGTGCGGAGCTCCCCTATCTCCTCCCTGTGCTGTCTGATGTGACACCTGAGCCTCTGGTTCTGCTGGTCGGTGCTCCTCCTGTCTCTCTCCTCCCTCTGCGCCTCCTCTCTGGCCTCCTCCAGCTCCCTGCTCCTCCTCTCCAGACATGCCCTGGTCTCCTTCAGGTCCTCCTCACACCGCTGGAGCAAAGCACCGCGCTCCTGCACCTCCTAAACAGAGACGGACACACACACACACACACACACACACACACACTGTGTTCCTAACTGGCAGTGCTGTGTTGGCACAGTGCCATGCTAGCGTTAGTTATCTTGCCCCTGTCACCGGCTACGCTCATTTGAATATTTAGTGTCCTTCTCGCGTCTTAATTGGAGTCAATTGTGCCAAGATCTGCACCGTTTGGCGCTTTAATTAATGAAGGGGTAATTTGTTTCTGTCGGGCAATCAGGGGAGAGGGTGAGGAAGGAATGTGTGGCCTGTGTGAATGTGTGTGTGTGTGTGTGTGTGTGAGAGGATGTGTATTGCGCACGTTTGCTAAGTTGCCATGTTGAGAAGAGAGGGAGGGGGATTTCCAACGACAAAGAAAAACAAATGGCATGCTTTACAGGCTCAAATGGTTCTGTTATTATCAGAGTTTTTTCACAAAATAACTAAATCAGAATAATAAATAAATAAATAATATCATTAATGAATAATAATAATAATAAATATATTTAACATTGACTAAAGAATCACACCTGTTCTTTCTCGAAGCAACTGTTGCGAGCCGTGTCCAGCTCCAGACCCAAGCGTGTCACTTCCTGCTGCAGACATGTCACTTCCTGCTGCAGGTGTGTGTGTTTGGCCATGTGTGTGTGGTGGGAGGCTGCCAGGTCAAGGTGTAGAGACTGCAGACTGTGCTCTAGCCCCGCCCTCTCCTGGGTCCTGGAGACATAGTGACAGGTGATGATGTGTGTGTACGTCTGTGAGTGTATATTTGTGTGTGTGTGTGTGTACGTCTGTGAGTGTGTGTGTGATTACTGTCTCTGTAGTTCCTCTGTCTGGTGAAGACCTTCTGCTCTCGCCTGGATCAAGCTCTGCTGACACTCTGCTAGACGTTCTGCCTGTTCAGTACAGCGCTGAAACACACACACACCCACACGTTTACACAGCGTTCCAGTTCCTACCTCTGTCTCTAGGTCTGTATCAAAGTCGCTCTGGATAAGAGCGTCTGCTAAATGTAAAGTTATATGGTTGGGAGTGTCCAGCTTGCTCACCCTCTGCAGCAGCTGCCTGTGTTTCTGCAGGCTGCAGAACTCCTCATCAGAGTAGGAATGCTTCCTCTGGTAAGACCTCAGAGATCCCTCACACTGCCCCACCTAGCAGAGGAGAGGAGGAGGAGAAGATAAAGGCAGGAGAGGAGGGGAGAAGAGGGAGGAGAAGGGGAGGGGAAGAGATTTGACATGCAGGACCTCCATATATACGTCCAGTCAACCAGTCTGACCTCCAGTCCTGGTAGAACATAGAGATATCACTGGTCTGACCTCCAGTCCTGGTAGAACATAGAGATATCACTGGTCTGACCTCCAGTCCTGGTAGAACATAGAGATATCACTGGTCTGACCTCCAGTCCTGGTAGAACATAGAGATATCACTGGTCTGACCTCCAGTCCTGGTAGACATGGAGATATCACTGGTCTGACCTCCAGTCCTGGTAGACATGGAGATATCACTGGTCTGACCTCCAGTCCTGGTAGACATGGAGATATCACTGGTCTGACCTCCAGTCCTGGTAGACATGGAGATATCACTGGTCTGACCTCCAGTCCTGGTAGACATGGAGATATCACTGGTCTGACCTCCAGTCCTGGTAGACATGGAGATATCACTGGTCTGACCTCCAGTCCTGGTAGACATGGAGATATCACTGGTCTGACCTCCAGTCCTGGTAGACATGGAGATATCACTGGTCTGACCTCCAGTCCTGGTAGACATGGAGATATCACTGGTCTGACCTCCAGTCCTGGTAGACATGGAGATATCACTGGTCTGACCTCCAGTCCTGGTAGACATGGAGATATCACTGGTCTGACCTCCAGTCCTGGTAGACATGGAGATATCACTGGTCTGACCTCCAGTCCTGGTAGACATGGAGATATCACTGGTCTGACCTCCAGTCCTGGTAGACATGGAGATATCACTGGTCTGACGTCCAGTCCTGGTAGACATGGAGATATCACTGGTCTGACCTCCAGTCCTGGTAGACATGGAGATATCACTGGTCTGACCTCCAGTCCTGGTAGACATGGAGATATCACTGGTCTGACCTCCAGTCCTGGTAGACATGGAGATATCACTGGTCTGACCTCCAGTCCTGGTAGACATGGAGATATCACTGGTCTCAGCCACCGTGAAACCAGCTCTGGATGAGCCCCACAATCAAACTCATTAGGCCATGTAGTAAAGGATAAATACAGCCATACTTCATATGGCTAACTCTTTTTATAACGCACATATTAAATTTGATTAGATTAAAATGACATTCCACCAGCGTGACCTTGGATGCTGCAGTTAAGTTCATCCAAATTAAATTTCTCTGTAATAAAGATGATTCATTTGTTGCCAGACATTGTAAATAGTCTCCGTCTTGGGAAGATGACAGACACACACGTGCCACATGTACACACTCACGTGCACACAGACACTTTGCTGAGATCTAAGCTGAGCACCTAGGGATTATGTGTGTGTGTGTCTGCGTGCGTGTGTGTGTGTGTCTGCGTGCGTGCGTGTGTGTACCGACCTGCTGCGTTACAGAGTCTAGCTGCTGCTGCAGAGCTGCTATCAGGCCCTCACACTGGCCCACTCTCTCCTGGCTCTCCCTTAGAGCACTCTGATTGGACTGCAGCTCGTCCGTCAACTGCTCCAGGGCCTCCTCAGAGCTCTCCCATTGGCCAAGCTTCTCCTGGTACCGTCCCTTCATCTCGGCTAGCTCTGCCTTAATCCCGCCCACTTCCCTTTTGGCCTCCCCCAGCTGCCAATCAGGAAGGAGAGAGAATTTTTTTATATACATTTTTGGAGAAAAAATAAATTAAAATCTTCAGGTGTACCTGGTGTGTTTCTCTTCAGGTGTACCTGGTGTGTGTTTCTCTCCAGGTGTACCTGGTGTGTGTCTCTCCAGGTGTACCTGGTGTGTTTCGGTGTACCTGGTGTGTTTCTCTCCAGGTGTACCTGGTGTGTGTTTCTCTCCAGGTGTACCTGGTGTGTCTCTCTCCAGGTGTACCTGGGGTGTTTCTCTCCAGGTGTACCTGGTGTGTTTCTCTCCGGGTGTACCTGGTGTGTGTTTCTCTCCAGGTGTACCTGGTGTGTCTCTCTCCAGGTGTACCTGGGGTGTTTCTCTCCAAGTGTACCTGGTGTGTGTTTCTCTCCAGGTGTACCGGGTGTGTCTCTCTCCAGGTGTACCTGGGGTGTTTCTCTCCAGGTGTACCTGGTGTGTTTCTCTCCAGTACCTGTTGCTGACAGCTCCTCAGCTCCTCCTCCAGACCGTCTCTCTGCCCCTGACGCCGCTGCGCCTTCTCCATGGCTGCAGAGTACTTCTGTCTAAAGATGGCTGCCAGGTCCACCTGCTCCTCTGCTCTGGAGCTGGTCTCCTTCAGGTCCTCCTGGACAGAGGCCAGCTGCTTGTGAAGGAGGATGATCTCTGCGTTGCGCTTCTTCAACGAACCCTCAGATACCTCCACCTTCAACAGACATGGTTTAAATCCCCCTCTGTGCGTTGGTTTGGATAAAAAGCATCTGCCAAATACTGTAAATAAATAACCTAACAGCTACCGGTACACATCCAGCAGTTCCGGCCACCCTCTCCTCAGGTCCTCGTTAAACACCGCAATGACGACAATCCCAGAAAGGGAAAGCGATTAGCGATCGCTCAATATTCCCCCGCTCGAATCCAGGAGGTGAAGTCAAACTAATCCCAGAGTTACACTAAGTCGGCGCTCACCTTGGGCTGGGGTGGCAAGTCGAGACTAGGGCTCAGGCCCGGTTTATCCCTGTTAATCCTGCTCTGAGAGGGATGAGCGCTGAGGTGGAGGCGGCTGTGTTAATGACAGCAGAAGAGCCAGGAGACTGGGAGCTTCACTGGAGCTATCCTCATCTGCCTGCACTGGGGATTAACAAGCAGGAATGCTGCTGACTGACTGACTGACTTTCTGCCAGTCTCCTTGACTCCCTGTCTGACTAGCTGACTGTCTGCCTGATTCTCTTCCAGGCTGACTAGCTGACTGTCTGCCTGATTCTCTTCCAGGCTGACTAGCTGACTGTCTGCCTGATTCTCTTCCAGGCTGACTAGCTGACTGTCTGCCTGATTCTCTTCCAGGCTGACTAGCTGACTGTCTGCCTGATTCTCTTCCAGGCTGACTAGCTGACTGTCTGCCTGATTCTCTTCCAGGCTGACTAGCTGACTGACTAATGTCTGACTGCAGAAACGAAGCACGGTTGTTTATTATAATGTGCCCTGGGGGTTTGTGTGGTCTGCATACAACACACACACACAACACACACACACACACACTCACAACACACACACACACTCACAACACACACACACACACACAACACACACACACTCACAACACACACACACACTCACAACACACACACACACTCACAACACACACACACACTCACAACACACACACACACTCACAACACACACACACTCACAACACACACACACACACTCACAACACACACACACTCACAACACACACACACACTCACAACACACACACACACTCACAACACACACACACACTCACAACACACACACACTCACAACACACACACACACTCACAACACACACACACTCACAACACACACACACACTCACAACACACACACACTCACAACACACACACACACTCACAACACACACACACACTCACAACACACACACACACTCACAACACACACACACACTCACAACACACACACACTCCTACTCACCTTCTCCCCGGCCTGCTGCATCCCTGCCTCGGCCTGGCTCAGTCTCTCCCTCAGCCTCTTGACCTCTAATCCCTGCTCCCTGACCCCGGCTTGGGATTGGCTGAGCTCACAGCTCACCTGCTCTAATTGGCTGTGGAGCAGGAAGTTCCTCTGGGTCCAACGCTCGGTGTCAGTCCTGTGAGCCTGCTTAACTGCCTCCAGGTCAGAGGTCATCTGATCGATACTCCCAGCCTGGGACTTCACCTGGAGAGAGCAGGCTGCATTCTGTGTGTTCTTAAGGCTGTGTGTGTGTGTGTTCTTAAGGCTATGTGTGTGCGTGTGTGTGTGTATTTAAATATATAGATATTTTTGCACATTTGTGAATCTTTTTCATGTTTTTTTTATGAATACTTCATAGCTGTTGCGTGCAACGTC
>NW_027120456.1:0-30659 GCF_038355195.1 Osmerus mordax | reverse complement strand
ATCCAAAGCACCGACCAGAGGGAATTTGAACCTTATCTGCCATCAAATGCTCTACCACTGAGCTGTACCCATGCCCATTAGGAAGATGATATCATTTCAAACCTTTTTTTCAGCTAAATGTATTTGATAAAATACGTCAACTAGCTTCCCACCTCTAACAGCTTCCCTTCCCAAAGACACATTGCTGTCACTGCCTCGACCTCAAGCTTACGTAACACAACAATAGATGAAACTAGACAGCATGTAACCGGGCAGGTAAGAGTTCCAGCGATTCAGGAAGCTCAAAGTGACTTGGGTCCTGAGTGACGTGTTGTCTCGGAGGTTTCCCAGCTTCCCACCAATCAGTGTGACCTCCCAGTATCCCCTGTGTGGGTGGTGGAGGCGGGACTGGGCGTCTGGGGCAACAGCTGGAGTGTCAGGACAGACTCAGGCACCAACATCTGGGCCTCAAACAGAGTTTGATGGACCATAGGAGGTCGATGTGAAGTGACACACACACACGCATACACACGCTCTCACACGAGCACGTGCACACTCTAAGACAAATGCACACACATGCACACACAGACAGAATGCTGTGTGCACACACGCACACACTCAGATGGGCAGAGGTAGAGGCGGCTCTCCCTAGGCGAGATAGACTGACTCTAAAATGTACAACGACTCCAAATGTAGACACCCAGAACACACCCACACAGCATTAAAGATGTACACATGGATTTCGCCATGCATACACAAACAAACATTGTACACGTCACGTGATACAGACACACACTCCGACAATGTCGATCCAGAGTCTGGTTCCCTTCTCCTTCGCCCAGATGGTGCCCGTGATGCCGGCGGTGTCTGGGATGCCAGCCTCCAAGCAGCAGTCTCCCCTGGGCTGCAGGAAGGGGGATGTGCCCCGGGCATAGCTCCACTCACTCAACCCCCCCTCCCCCCTTCTGTCCTGGAGCCTACTCTGCTATTGAAATGAATTACCCAGCCTCAGTCTCTCTCTTTCTCTCTCTCTCTCTCTCTCTCTCTCTCTCTCTCTCTCTCTCTCTCTCTCTCTCTCTCTCTCTCTCTCCCCCCCATCCCTCCCTACCTGCTGCACTGCAGAACTGCAGATGCACCTCAATGTTTATTCATGAGCGATTCATCACTCTCTCTCTCTCCCCCCCCTCTCTCTCCCCAACTATTTCTCACTCGCTCACACGTGCTCGCTCACTCTCCCGACGCAACGCGCATTCATGAAGAGCTGGATAAACAGGAAAGCGTCCATCCTCTCTCTGTCTCTCTCTTCCCCTCCCTCTCTCTCTCTCTCTCTCTCTCTCTCTCTCTCTCTCTCTCTCTCTCTCTCTCTCCCTCCCTCCCTCTCTCTCTCTCTCTCTCTCTCTCCCTCCCTCTCTCTCTCCCCCTCCCTCCCCCCCTCTCTCTCTTTCACTCTTCCTGGTTAGTTTGTGATTACAACTAAATCTCAAGTGGCCATGCTGCCAGGGTCCCTGAATGTATTTGTCATCTTTAATTCTTTTTGCTTGGCACTCCTGTGGGCTGCACAGCTGTGGCCAGCTCTTACATGAAGCGCAATACACTCCAGGAAGCACACCTCAATAGTGGCATCAGCATTTAGCTGCCTGGTTGTCTTTCTTTCACTGGTGCCCTTGCCCACACACACACACACACACGCACCCAACAATTCCACACACAAGTACACACACAAACACACACACAATGCTCATTCTTTCAGAAGTGCCTAGAAATGCTAGTCGCGCCGGACAAAGACCAAAAAGAGGGCCATGTTTAATTGCTTTCACCAGCTACACCAATAACAAGCTAGCTATTCGATGGCGCGGGTGGGCGCCATTTATATCGAGGAGTGCGTTTTAACCAGTTCAACTCAGTCACGGTCACACTCCGCCCCCGAAACTCCCTCCCACGTGCAACATCTGTCTCAGCTGGTGGAGCTGTGCTCAATGTTTTCGGTACCGCAGCGCCCCTGTAGCAGGTCAGTACAGCTTCCTCTGCCCATGCTGGGGTGCAAACTCAAGTTCTCTCCCTCACAAACATGACGACCACCTCCGTCAACACCACTTTAATCAGCGACGCCACCGAGCTAGCTCTGAAGCTCGTCTCTCGGACCGGTTCAACTCGCACATGTACATCCCATTTCCTGGTGGAAAATGTCAAAAGGAAGTGGTCACACATGACACGCCCTCCTGCCGCACACATCCTCGTGTGTTTCTTTGGGAGTTTTGTCTGCAATGTGTATTTGGGGCAGGAAGAGCCTCTCGCTGCTCTCATCTTTCACTTCATTGATGCGCCTCTCCCACTCGCCCCTCTCTCTCTACCTCTTTTTTTGCTGCCCTCCTGGGTTATTTCATCGTCTCACTGCCTTACGTTTACAAGAGCTTTATTTGGCTGTCTACATGTCATGTCGAGGTACTGGCCTCTCATAGACAGACATGACTGGCAAGTCTAGCCAGTCGAAAAGTCGAGCCTGTCTGTCTGTCTGAGCCATCTGTGAGTCAGACTCACTCTCTGACCCCCTCTCTCTACCTTTCCCTCTCCCGCTTTCTCCGTCTCTCCATCCTTTCGCCAAGCTTGTTCTAAAAAAGAGTCTCCTAAAAAAACTTCAAATCTAGGCCAGAGCTGCATGCCATTAGCCTGGCCCGCCAGTGTGCAGCCGCAGATCGAAGGCAGGATTTGGGGAATTTCTTTCATATTTTGGGGGAAGCGGCGGGGGGGTGCTGATAAGAGCCCGGGGCTGGCTGTTAAAAACACAGATGAAAGAAGAGGATTCCTTAAACAGGTCTAGACCTCTGTGGTACAATATGTGGGAGATATTTGTTGTGTTTGACGAGAGGAAGATGGAGGGACGATGAAAGGTGCAAGTAGGGGGGGGGGGGGGGGGGCAGAGAGATGGAGTGATCTTCCTGGATGGAGGATGGAGGGTGTGCTTGGAGGTCCGAGGTTTTGGGGCTTTGAAGCTAGAGCTCTCATCATGTCTGTAAACAGACGCTCACTCACACACTATGTCATTTTGCAATCGCGTCATACGCCTTGTCGTTCCTGATACACCTTGTCGTTCCTGAGAAACAAATCGCCTCGCGTCCCTCACAGCAACCCAGTGTTCTGTGTCCCTCTCCCGACCGCCCTGTCGCTTCCCTGAAACTCCCGTCTGACGCCTCTGCAAGCTCTATTGTAAAAATAAAAGATCGGATTGCTCTAATGCTCCTCTCTCCACCCCTCCCTGATAGACTTGCAGACTCATGTGTTTTGACAGCGATCCAGTCAAGCGCCTGCTCAGTCCCGACTTACCCCAGAACACTACCCCCCCCTACCCCTCCTCCCCAAAACACTTTGGTATATCGCTCAAATTTACTGTTTATGTGCCAGAGTTTTGGGAGAGATAAACCGTGAGAGAGAGAGAGAGAGATCTTAATGATGATAGAGGGATTGAAATGTTTGTGTGTGGGGGGGGGGGGGGGGGGGGGCGAGATAGATAAGGGAAGGGGAGTTGGAAAGGGAAGGGTTGAGGTAAACGACTTTTCATTGAAGTAACAAAGAGATAAAGAGGAAGAATGGATGGGATAGAGAGATCCACCTCATACCAGTTTTGGAACATTATATCTTTGCGATAGAACTTTTAGAGATATAAATTATTTCACAAAGGGGCAAAAGAGTCCTGAATTTTATAGTTGGATTACAGCATCCTGTGGACAGCTCCTAGCAGAATTTCTGTTCCATTTCCCTCTCCTCTAATCTTCTCTGCTCCTCTATTATCATCTGTCCTCTCTCTCCTTCTCTTATTAAATCCTGTTCTCCTTTCCTTTTCTATCTTTTCCTGGATTTTCTTCATATCTTTTCTTCGCTTTTCTTCACTCGTCTCCTCTCTTGTCTCCTCTCATCTCGTCTCTCTTTGTCTCGTCTGGTTCGCATCTCTTTCCTCTCGTCTCGTCTCCTCACCTCTCCTCTCCCCTCCCTTAGAAGCAGTCTCGGGTTGACCTGGAAACGCGTATTTACCCGACACAGGCCGTTAATTAAAATCGGCGTCCGGGCAGGAAGCCGTGCGCCGCTTCCCTCGTCTCTTCTCATCAGCGGCGTAGGGTCGGCCCTCAGCGGCTCTGACAAGCAAAACAGGCAGTGGCGTGGAAATCTTCGGAACGCCATCGCCCTCGCAGGCTAATCTCTCCCCCTCACGCCCCGTTTTTTCCGCATCAACGGCCTTTATTATCGCACACTTCCAGAAAACTTTCTCTACTCCTCCCTTCTCCTCGGTTTCCACCTAAAAACGGGGGCGAAAGGTCCCCCTGTCCCCCACCCCTCTGTTCTTAGTTTGAGATGAACTGTGAAAGTACGTCTAGTTTGACGAGCACAAATAACGCGTCTTTCAACGTCAATACTATCTTTGCTTCTGGGGTTGGGTGATGTGGGGGTGGGGGCATGTGGGGTGGTTAAGGGGGCCTGTTTGATACGTGAGGAAAACATAGGAGGCCACGGGGCCTGGGGGTACGGGGGGGCTAGAGGTTGTCATCGAGATTTGAGAAACGCGGGCCAAGAAAACATGGGAAAGATTATCCTCCCCCATCCACAACACTGAACACAGTATTGCTCACCTCAGGTTGCCATTTTGATACCCCCAATGTTAGCCCAATCCAATCCCCGGAAAGTATTTTGGGATGCCCTAGATTGGATTACATATAGACATATTAGTTGAATCAAAGAGGTCTTAGCTCATAGAGCTGGTTCCTGGCCAGATTTTAAGTTCCATGGTACACTGCCATAACAGCTGCTAGAATCCTATTGGCTCCTCATGGTCCTTAAGTGTGCCTGTTTTGCCGAGGTAATGAAGAGAGCGTGGAAAGGCTTTTTCGGGAAATATATATTAATATAAATAAACAACGACTATGGTCGGGGATTGGTCGGTCTGACAGTGCCAGCGGATCGACTGTCAGCAGCGCCAGGCGGTGTGGCAGGACGTAAGCAGGGGGGGGGTGGGGGGGGGGGGGGTAGCGGAGAAGGGGGCCAAAGGTGGGGAGGAAGAGTCTGTACGCTTTCATTACAGGCTGTCAGATCCCACGCCTGACTAAGACCTCCTCGCCGTCGTTTGGGTCAAGACTCCAATCACAGCCAAGGAGGCGGGTGCCTGTGAAAATCATTCTTTCAGGGCCCGGCAGTGGGGAGGGGGAGGGGGGGGGGGTCATGCACACACACGCACACACTTGCCATGGCTGTTGAGCTGATGAGCATTGGGATTCTGAATGACCCGTGCACACGCCGCTTTTTCCAAGACGCACATCTATTGTTGAGGTAAACACACGTGCACACAAACACGTGTCGTTTTTGATTTTGTTTGTTTCTTGTTCTCTGTACACACACACACATATTGTACCACTATCTCCCACCTCACTCAGGAGACAACCCGTTATTTCTACTGGGAAGCACCCATTCATTCTTTATCTCTCTCTCTCTATCATTCTATCTCTCTTTCTCCCTCACTTTCTCTTCCTCTAAATTCTTTCTGGACTAAAGCTTTCCCTTGTCCTGCTCTCTTTTCTCTTTTTTATGGGCTAAAGTGTTCTCTCTCTTCTCTCTGTCTCTCTCTCTTTCTTTGTATCACATTCCCTTCCATCAGATTGTATGCGGCTCCTGCGATCCCATGAGTGGAAGCCTTTTAATGACACACAGAGGAGAGAGAATGACCCCTTCTTTATTAAGAATAATGGTCTCAAAATGGCCGCCAATGGTCTAAAATATTTCCCAGGTGGTCGTTCATTCATCACTACCCTCAATCCACAGGGAACAATATTATGGAGTAAGAAATACATTTTAGTCTCCGGTAATGGAAATCCAGTGGGTACGGGCTATACAAAAAAAGAAAACCTTTGAAAGAATCAAAATATACTTTGCACTGCCTCCTGATTCCAAATCAGTTTATTTCCATCAAATGTATTTGGGTTATTTTCCCTCTCCTTCATTTGTCTTTTTTTCAACCCCCTAACCACCCCACGCATCATTTTTTCCTGCATGCAGAAACTTGCTGAAAGCTTTCTTCCTCAGGACTAAATATCTGTACCAGAGACAGACACTACGAGCATACACTCACACAGTGAAATATTAATTCAGTGGGCAAGGCAAACCCTCGCCCTAGATTTAGGCAGTATTACCCAGGACTGGATATATCTGTTTGTCAGACTCCGCTTAGGGCCAAAACGCCGGCACAAAAGCATCTGCACCCCCCCCCCTCCCCCACAGGGGATTAGGAGTTAACATTTTCTCCTTCCCTTCTTCCTTTTTTGCCCCCTGGATGAAGGTTTTTATGTGTTTTTAAATGGGGTCTGTCTCGTTAGGGACTTAGCACTTGTGTTGTGTGCATACTCCGCCAAAGGCTAGTCTTGGGGGGGGTGTATGTGGGAGGGGGATGGGGGGGGGCACACAGAGTTTGGGGGAAAGAGATGTATGTACCAGGCCTCGGCCTTGTTGTCAGGTGGTTGTATCTTGAGCCCACTAGGGGGCTTTTCAAGGAGCCTGTTACTGTTACAGTAAATACATTGTTTTGGTAGACTAGCGCAGTTTCAGTGATTTGAGTAGCAGTTGACCCACGTTCCCCTGGAAAGCCAGGTAAACAAATGTACCAGTGTTTGGTTCAAACAGCAATCCGTAGATCCATTTGGGTTCGGCATCCCTTTTGTGATATTTGCTTTGGTCTAATAGCTATTTAAGATGGCAATCTCTTGAACGAATGAGGGCCTTTGACTAATGGAAAGGACTGATGCAGGCCAGTCATGTTGTTTGATCATGTTTGATATTAGGAGAGGACCCTCAAGCAGAGCTTATACTCTCTAATCCTCATGGAGCGATAACCAAAAAGGTTTCTGCTGTGATTCACGCGCGCGCGCACACACACACACACACACACACGTAAACACACACGTAAAGGCACTGTTGTTAACACACAAACTCTCTTCCTTAATATCTCTGGCATACACAAACAAGTTACTCTACTGTAGTCCATCTCCGAGCACATCGTTCTGTCTTTGATTGACAACTGCCTCTTGTGCAGCTTCAAAATCATTAGTGTGTGTCAGTGGGTGTGTGTTATTTGTGTGGGTGTTATTATATTCTTGCTGTACTCTGTTGGGGTATTGGATACCGACCTACAATATCTGGACTCAAGCAACTTCCGAAACTCAATATCTTAAACAGAGCAGAACCACTTCTATTAAACATGTACAACAAGCCAATGGGAATAGCACCGTGGCTCGTACAGTAAACATTTCCCCGCAAACCAATTCTTAAGCTTCAAACAGACAGATAATCTAGTATCCACTCTACCGTGACCAATAGTCATGCTCGAATACACAACTTCTTTCTAGAATGGACACACAAGAATGGTCATGGACATTGGGAGATATCTGCTGGATGTCAACCTCCAAAAGTCTGTGTTCATCGGACTTAAAATAATAACGCATTTGAGCTGCCAATCCTTAAACACACAATTTACTACAATGCTTTCAACTACAGGATCAGACAAGCCTTATCAATGGCTCATCAGCAAAGAATACAAGATTTATATGAAATCATGAATTCAGATCTGGGTTTTCAATGTTTTTCTTTTTTAATGTGTGGTTTAATTATACTTCTTTTTAAATCAAATTTGTAGTTGGAGGGTGTTATACAGTACAGTCAGTACAGTTCAGAGGAATGTGAGGGCACGCAGTAAAAGCTGAAATCCCAACTGAGTCTAAACACATATGGTAACAGCTGCCAAAGGCCGAAGGACGAAGGACGCGGAGCCAGGAAGGAGAACAAACAGAGACACCGTAGATAGAGAGCGGGAGGGGCAGGGAAAAAGAGCGAGGGGGCGAGAAAGGGGAGATCGAGAGACAGAGAGCAAGGGAAAGAGACCGAGAGAGCCAAAGGCCTGTTGCTGGTTCAGGAGACGAGTCCCGAGCTTGCACGCCGTCATTCGAGAGAAGCTGAGGATGTGCTCCCCTGCACAGGACTGGCTGGCCCACGCTTCACACCGGCACTAGTCCCACAGCAGTACGAAAGTTCCCTTAAACACCTTCAGCTACCACCATGTAGCACTCTGCTCTCTCTCATTTCCTCTTAGGTACTTCGTGCTTGTGTGCAGAAATGTGTGTGTCTTGTCTGTGTGTGTCTGTGTGTGTCTTGGTGTGTGCAAGTACGTCCTCAGTATCAGTGAGTGGGCAGCTGAAGAAACAGGTTTCGTACCCACATGACCTCAGTGGAGGTGTGTGTGTGTGTGTGTGTGTGTGTGTGTGTGTTTTTGTGTGTGTCTTCACTCACCCAAATGGAAAACGACACTAAATCAATTCAAGTCCATCAACCTCTTGTCAGACACCCCTTCTCTATTGTAATTCCATGTATCCGTTATGGATGTCAATGCCATGGAGCAGGTAATATTTGTCCCTGTAACAGGTAATGGATCAAAGCATCATACCAGCCTAGCACAGCTCTTCCGGATGTATTGCTAACAAGCGGCATATAATTAGACAGCCAGGCTGGGTTGTATGGCTTTGTACATCCATGGAGCTTATTCAATTATGTATGAATAAATGTGCATGTGCAGCATCTGCCTGGATTAAAAGAGCAGACCAGAGACAAGACTCTTGCGATTTGGCTCTGATTTTCCATGTCACATCATCATACGGATATGTGTCTGAAAGAGTGTGTGTGTGTGCGCCCTCGCCTATGCTGCATGTGCATAGCCAGTTAACACAGAACCTCACACACACACACACAACACACACAATATTTCACCTTATGTCCTGACCACCCTCACCTCAATCTATTTGAAGTGGACGCCATTCGCTCGAGCTAGCGGACATAACTAAGTTTGAACCCGAGAACAGGGAAAGGTACCATCAAAGACTGCACACACACACACACATGCACATACACAATACGGTCACCTCAACCTTGCAGGGCTGCCCTTATACTGAGTATGGGAAACATAGCCATTAGCTCAGTGCTGGTAAGACAGGCCCCGGGAAATAAGGTCAAATTTAGCACCCCGCGCTAGCTGGAGAAGCCAACTGAATGGAGTCAAATCTGCGCTCATTAAGGCGAAATCACAGGTATTTGTGCAGACCGCGATGGTGAATAGCATAGTAGAGGGAGCAATCAGGACGCACACTCGAAATCCTCTGTTTCTCCCCTCCTCTTTATCTCGCCCCCCTCTTCTCTCCTCGTCTCTCTGTACTCCTGCCACTCCCCTCTCTTGCTCCCTCGTTCTCTCTCTCTCTCGATCACCCTCCTCTCCCTCGCCCCCTCCTCTCCCTCCCTCTTCACTGAAGACAGTCATTTGGACTGAGTGATGAGTTGCGGGCGTGCGTGTGCACGCATGTGTGTATTTGTGTGTGTGTGCGCGCGTGTGTGTGTGTGCGTGAATGTGTGTCTGAGCGGAAGGTCTGTCCGCCTGATTGCCAGATAAGATGTCTGGTTCATTTTCAAAGCGAACGAGCCTAATCTGTAAAACAAACACAGCTACTGCTCTCACCGAAGCACAGTGCCTGCGACCGAGCAAAAAGCACAGGCGTGTAAAATATTGCGAGGCGCTTGATTGATGCCTGATGGCTGCTTTCTCTCCTGCGTTTGACTGAGTGGAGCAACAGAGCTATTTGTTCAGAGGGGTTTAGCGTCAGGGAGACCAATGTTATGATCAGCAATGAGAGACGTGACAACGACAGAACGAGAGATGGGAAGATCATTTGTGTTTCTCCTGAAGGGATGGTGTTATTTCACATGCAGCGAGGACTGGTTTCGACTTCAAACCACTCTGTTACACATGCACGCACACACAAACACACGCGCACACGTTGCATGCCAGTCTGAAGCAGTGGGTAACAAGGCCAAATTCCAGCAGTAAGTGGGCAGTAAACAGAGCAGAACAGCACCTGTAAATAAGCCAAAGCACAAGCTCATAAATCCACCTCGGACCACCAAGAGCACTGCACATAATGCATGGCAATGTGTCCTTGGCTGTGTGTGTGTGTGTGTGTGCGTGTGTGTGTGTGTGTGTGTGTGTGTGTGTGCGTGCATGTGTGTGTGTGAGAAAGGATGTGTGTGTGTTTTTTTGTGTGTGCGGGTGGAGGGATGTTGTGTTGCAGTGAAGCTGAACATTTGTGAGGGTTTATGCCTGTGCCTTTGCGTACATGTTTGCTTGGGTTTAAACATCGCCTGGGCTTGTGTGTGTGTGTGTGTGTGTTTGTTTGCGCTCGCTCATATCTCTCTGTTTTGTGAGTACCTATCCTCCCTACTCTACCCTGTGATAAGGAGTGCTTGTCAGGATGACTGACTGGTTAGCTGAGCAATGTAGAGGTGTTGGTGCTGAGCATTAAAATGAACACAAATTCTCCATGATGGCAATGAGTTGTCAGCGAGGTGAAGATCTAGCGAATGACACCTCGTAACAACTAGAACACGCATACATTTGACACGCGCACACACATAAACACACTCTCTTTAAGAGCAGGCGTGTGCGTGTAGGTGAGACGGTGACGGCCTGTGTGTATGAGTTTTGGGTAATTCTGAGAAGCAATCGTTGTCACAGTGTGCGTGTGTGTGTGAGAGAGAGAGAGAGAGAGAGGAGAGAGAGAGAGAGAGAGACAGAGAGAGAGAGAGACAGAGAGAGACAGAGAGAGAGAGAGAGAGAGAGAGAGAGAGAGAGAGAGAGAGAGAGAGAGAGACAGAGAGAGAGAGAGAGAAACAGAGAGAGAGAGAGAGAGAGAGAGAGAGAGAGAGAGACAGAGACAGAGACAGAGAGAGAGAGAGAGAGAGAGAGAGAGAGAGAGAGAGAGAGAGAGAGAGAGAGAGAGAGAGAGAGACAGAGACAGAGAGAAGTTTTCTCTTTCGCATACAAACAGTCTGGGGCCAGGTGTTCCTGTAGCTCTCTGTGGCATTGAGGTGGAAGGGAAAGGTCTAGAAAAACATGACCTCTCTCTGACCTCACCTGGGCCGCACCCCTTCCTCCATCTCCCCCTCCATCCCTCCATCTCTCATTCCCTAGGCCCACACACAGGTCAGCCAGCCATATGTGTGCCCAGTCATCATGGCACCCTTCCAATGACCCGAGCAAGGTGGGCTTCACCCACTGGCCCAGGGGTAAGCCCACACAGGGCACAGGCAGGGCAGAGAGGCTATCACGCTGGCAAGAATACCACAGGGGGCACACAGGTCTTGTTGGCAGATGGCTGAATGAAGAGAGCTGAACTTGCAGTATTGCGCGGTAGTGTCGGACATGCTATAGCGGCTGGATTAGTGTATAGGTCAGCGTGTGTCAATGGGCTTCTGGTCAGCCAACTTTCTCTCACTGTATGCAGTATCCAAGGGAAGACACACACATACAAATATAGAGTATATATTCTTTATCCATTATTCAATCATATTTAGAATATACATGTATTCGTTTTCGTTATGTAAAGTATATACACCTGTGTGAGGCTATAATGACAGGTGTTCAGATACAGTTTGAAGGCAATTTAATTATTATTTATACACATTTGAGCAGAAAAACGATAATCTCGTCGTGTCTCCGAGAAGTGACATCACAGCCAGGCTCTACCGCTCTGCTGTTGCCAACACGGGCCAGTAATTAATCGCCGTGACGACCTGAAGGGGCGGTGCTCTGGGGGTGGCTGCCCGGTTGCCGCGGCAACGCAGCGTGAGCAGGAGGCACCTGCGGGCGGGCGAGACGAACGTGTTTATCACCCGCCAAGTGTGTTTGGCCACACCTGGACCCTGACCAAACACACACACACACACACACACACACACACACACACAAGAACATTAGAGACAGAAAGAGCGAGAGAAAAAGCAATCGAGATAGAAAGTGAAGAGACATCGACAGAGACAAAGATTCCGTTCCCATCGTTTAGGCATTGATTTGACGCCAGCGGCCACTGTGTGTACAGGCCAGGGTGGCATGTCCTGTCACCCTGCCACATCACATCACATCTGCTCCTCCACGCTGTGGGTCCAGACACAAGGCATCGGCCAGTTCCCCCACAGCCACATCCTACTGTGGCCGTGTCCTGGGTTGAAACAACCACTCACAAAATCAATGCTTTTAGTCATTTATTTTGAGTCATGTCTCAACATGGCTTTGCCCCCACTGTAGACGGAACATTTGTTGTTTATCTGGCCAGGCTTCAACAAAGCACGTTCTAAATACGTCTGCTTGCGTTTGTTTATTTGTCGTTGTGTATTTGTTGTTTGTGTAGCAGCGAGTCACAACAAAGCAGCCTCATTTGCATACTGGCACATATATTTAAATCATGTTTTGCAAGTTTGCACTGTTCCCATAGCTACCAACACTGTCTCCCATGGGTCAAAATGTCACCGGTGGTGACAAGGACAACCCTGACATCATCACAGAACCTCCCCTTTCTGTCCACCTCCCTTCGCTTCCTCCATCCCTCCCCTACACCTCCTCTCTCTTTCTTTGAACCCAACTGCCGTACACAATCAGTAACACAAGAATAAGGAGTACGTCCTATAATAATTAATAAAGTATGCCGTCATGTAAGCGTATACTTTTCTTCAGTGAACATAACAGACTACGGCACACAGGAAAACTATAGCAATACATAATACAGATTTGCTTCTATTTTCCCCCACTTGGGTTTGTCTCACAGTACAATACTGTTTCTTATGTGTGTGTTTGTGTTTGCATGTTTGTTCTGTGAGTTTTCTTTTCCTGCTCACTGTGTGCTGTAATGCACACCAAGGTCTCTGGAGATCAAGCTGTGTGATTTAGCATACTGAGTGTACCAGCCATCTCCACTTATCTGTCTGTCAACTCCCCGCTACAGGACTATCCCAGAGGGGTTAGGGTGTTTCAGCCAAATTAATTCAGTCGGCTACACCCTGTCTTTAGCATTAAGGTGTCTCTGTGTAAATTGGCGTGAAAATAAAGTTTGCACAATTGTTGCCTTTTTTTCAATAAGTTACTTGGAACTTTTAGACAGGACTTACTAAACCTGTAGCACCCCCCCCACCACCACCACCACCACCACCACCACCACCACCACCACCACCACCACCACCACCACCACCACCACCACCACCACCACCCCCCCCCCCCCACCACCACCACCACCACCACCACCACCACCCCCCCCACCACCACCACCACCACCACAACCCCCCCCCCCCCCACCACCCCCACCACCACCACCACCACCACCACCACCCCCACCACCACCACCACCACCACCACCACCACCCCCCCCACCACCACCACCACCACCACCACCACACACGAACACACACTGAAAGAGAGAGGAGGAAAAGTAGAAGGTGAAGAAGAAGTGTGATCGGATGTGTCCAGCTAAAAGGAATGTGTGTGTGTGTTGGTGCATACGTGTGTGTATGTGGAACCTCAAAGGACCTCTATTAGAGGCAGAATCATTGCCCCAGGCCAAAATGCCCCCATCTGTCCAGCTAAACTGTCTCTTCTACTCGGGTGTCCAAAGGGATTGGAGCAGCCAGCTCAAGCACCCCGAAGGCCTCCAAACTAATCTCACCCTGTTTCTCCTTCCAGAGAGAACTGTGTTCTTGTTGTCTCAATAACTTAATACACCTTTGGGGTGTGGGGTTGGGTCCGTTGAAGGGCCCAGCTGGAACAGACCTATCTCTTTGTGTGTGTGTGTGTGTTTGTGTGTGTGTGGTCTTGTTTAACTACCCTTGTGGGGACCAGAATAGTAAACACTTTTTTACTTTGTCTGGACTTTTCTAGAACCCCACAAGTGATTTTTATAGGAGGCTTTAGCGGGTTAGAATTTGTGTAACCGATGGAATTACAATAGAGGTTAGGGGTTAGGGATAGCACCATTTTGATTGTGAGGGAATTGTACTGGATGTCCTCACTAGGATAGTAAAACAAACCTGTGTGTATGTGTGAACGATTGTGTGCATGAGTGGGTGTGTGTCACATGAGTATTATCTTCCCTGCATAGCTTACTTATCCATCACACACCCTCACACACACAAACACACACACTCTCTCTCTCACACACACACACACACACACTTAAACAATGCATTCACAGATACAAATACACCATAGTTCAGCCAGGCCCAGATTGCACACGGAGGACATGGTCATGATCCCTCCATCACATCAACAAAGGATACACAGGAAACACACAGACTCACACGCACACACATTCATATCCAGGGTGCCAATCACTGCAGTCAACTTAGAAGCCGAGAAAGAGCGAAAGATAGGCTGGACGGAGAGGCAGAAAGATGGAAAAAGGGAAGGTAGATAGACAGAGCGGGGGATTGTGTGCCCATTTATCCGTGTTTGCTCAGTTTAGCGCTGAGCAAATATTAGCCGGTGCCTTCGCAAGCTGTTCCCCTCCAATGGGCTTTCACCTTGCGCCAAGCCCGTTTTCGAAATGAGACAGCCACTCCCTGCAGGACGACAAACACACACAGACGGACGGACGATGATAAGGAGTTAAAGAAGTGAGGAGAGGGGGAAGAGAGAGAGAGAGAGCTGCATTCACAGCCCTTCATGTTCATCTCTTGGCTGGAGAGAAAGAGATGGAGAGAAAAGAGAGAGAGTTTCATCAGTGGTGATCGATGTGTGATGTTTCCTTCATGTATCAGACAGGATTGGAACTCCTTAAGGTATTGTGGCATATGATGTAACGCCATGGCCAATATCCCTGTGTAAACCGAATCAACATGAATTGGATTAAATTCCTCCACACTTTCAGTTCCTTCTTGACCAAACCAGAAATATATTCCATACTGGAGGGTTGAGCAGGTTCTGCGATGTTTCTGTGATGCTCCTATTTGGTTTGGCTACCATTATTTGTTGGTGTCCACCGTTAAAGTATGGATATTTATCAAACGTGGCACAGTTTGCACACAGTTGAAAACTCCAAACTATTAAAAGTCTGTTTGTATCTGTTGTGTTCCTTCTCGGTTGAGTGAAAGGGGAGATACAGGAAGGAGAGAAGGTTTATGTCACCTTGCTGTTTTGTGCTGCAGTGGGATGGAAGAGAGAGGATGATAGAGATAGATGGAGAGAGAGAGTGAGACAGAGAAAGAGAGAGGAAACGAGAAAGGGAACGAGAGGAAAAAAGTGGGGTGGAGAGCACTGGAGACAGAAAACACTTTGCTCTTGATTTTGTCAGAAGGTCAGACTCATTCTCTTCAATTTTAGCCAGCTGTGTGCTTCTCCTCCTCAAAGCGTTTCTGAGAGTGGGAATCAGCCAGGGGAGAATACACACACACACTAACACACTAACTAATCTTCCAAGATAGTGATCGAGAGAAAGACAGAGACACACTCTGTTCCGGACACCGTCCATCTTTCAAACACCCACGCACTAACACAGGCGAAAGAAAAACAGACAAAAGCACACAAAATGTCCAAATTCAAAAATCGCTTTGTGTAGACAGGAGCAGATTAATTTTCCACCCCCCAAATCTTCTTTTGGGGGATTTAATTTCCTAGAAGTAATTTAAACTATTTGCTCAGCATACAAAGTCCAAAAATAATGGTTTGCCCATGGACATACACGCTACAGACCACACTGCAGAATGCACACACACACGTACGCCCCCTGAATCCAGTCAACAACATCATTCTGAAGGTGAGGATCTTTCCGAACCTTCGTTGTGTGTCTGTAGCTTCTAACGAGTCCTCCGAGAAACCAGACAGGGAAAAGGAGAGGGAGGGAGGGAGGGAGGGACAGTAAGGAGATGAAGGAAAAGAAAAGACTTTGTGAGGAGGAGGAGGAGGAGAAGAACAAGGGAAAGAGCAACCGTTTGAGAAGGTACACATGTAGAAAGGTTCAAGAAACCGAGGGAGAGAGGGGAAGAACGGACTAAACCGTCTACACAGGTGCTATTGTGTCCCGTTGAATACCTCGCGATACCTCGGCCAACAAGCTGAAAGTAGAGGGAGTTTGGGAGACGGGGGCGGACGAGCATCGATTCTACTGCCTTTCTAGAGAGGAGTGTGTTCTGACTTCCACCCAAGGGAGACACCCCCACAGAACCAGCTCTGGCTCTCGTCCTTCCAATAGCCCGCCCATCCTCTTCTCTTTCTTTTCCCACCGCACCTCCACTTCCAGCTCTACCTCATTCCCGTTTCAGAAGTGTTCTTTTTTTTTGGTGTCATCTCTCCAACTCTCCTCTTCCAGTTTTCTTTTCTGGTCAGGTAACAGCTTGACCTCATCAAAAAATCACTTTGCTGCCCCCGACCCCCCCACCCACCCCACAAAAATGGTGTCGAATCCACGAACAGATGTTTCTCCCCTATCTACGGTGCTCCTTCTCTGCGCTTCTAATTGAGTTTGAGACGCTTACGGCGAGTCTCTTTCTGAGACGGAGAGATGTATTCGTCTATCCTGGGGGGGGGAACAGGAGGCACTTGGACTAATGTACCTCCGCTGGTGCTTCAAACACACACCTCGACGGGGAAGAGAGAGGAGGGTTGGGCGTTTGAAAGCGAACCCTTTAACTGTATGGTGGTGAGCGTTTCAGACTCCCCCCCCCCCCACACACACACACACACAGCACTCTATTTTGGCCTTTCGCATGCATTCTGACACACGATCACGATATATACTTATACAAGCATATGTGTACGGACACACACATAACAACTCCCCCCGTCCCCCAACCCAACACACACACACACCAAACATAGACATCGCAATCCATGTCAAAGCCGTCATGCTCTAGCGTGGTCCCGCACACCAGAACAAAGACAAACAGAGTGTAGACTTGTGAATCACGTCCCACTCCACTAGTGTGTGTCTTCAGGTGAAGCCTAGCCGCGGGGCAAACTCAACACAGCCAACATACCCCGGGCAGTGATTCTCACACACACACACATGCGTACACACAGATCCAACCTGCATGCAAGCCCATCGATATTCCCACGTCATTTAAAATTGATCGCAAAGGTTACCTAGCTTGAGGACACAAACATGTTTTCATGGCTGCCTTGGTGTTGGTGTTGGTGTATGTATTTACGTATGAGTGGGTGTCGGTGAGTGGGTGTGTGTGTGTGTACCTATGTTTAGAAGTGGGTGTTCTAACCTTTAGGGCTTGTGGTCAGGTGTTGAAGGACATCATCCATCACTAGTCTCAATGGCATAGATCTGTAGCCAGCAGTAATAATCAGCATTCGCCATTGTACTGTTTGTGTGTGCATGGTGTATGTGTGCTCTCTATAATGGATGTGAAAGGGTGATGTTTGCGTGTGTTTGTGACTGCGTGTGTGTATGTGTGTGTGTGTGTGTGTATGTGTGTGTGTGTGTGTGTGTGTGTGTGTGTGTGTGTGTGTGTGTGTGTGTGTGTGTGTGTGTGATTTTTACCATTAAACTGCACTCTGAGGTCAAGGACTGTCTAAGAGCGGATGAAGAGAGAGGAGGTTAAGAGGGGACAACATCATCAGGATTAGAAGCTGGTGCTTCCGATGATTTACTTCTTCCCAAATGCCGTTCATACAGCACACGTAGCTAAAGCTTGTCCACTGTGCACTGTCAACTGGGCATGCCCAGTGTGAGTCATGCTCTGTTAGACTGTCACACTCACTTACACACACACACACACACAAGCACGCTCACCCTGCCGCACACGCACTCCTGACAGATTGATTTGTAAGTAGATTGGATCTTTTGTCTTCCCTCAAGTTTTCTCCTCTGTTGTTTTGCAGACGAGGGTTGGTTGGATGTGAAGGCGGCTGGCTGGCTGTAAGAGATATGGAGAAGAGAAAGGTTGAGAGAACGAGGTGTGCGTGTGTGGGGGTGAAGAAAGAGAGAGAGAGATAGAGGGAGAGAGGGAGAGAGCAAGAGAGAGAGATAAAGCACTATTAAGATGAGGAGATGGCGCAACTTTCTCAAGGTGACTGCCAGAGATTACAGCAAACACATACAAATGAGTTGGCAGAGCAGAGCAGCAAGGAGACATGAGAAGAATGAGGGAAGAGAGAGAGAGGCAGAGGAGGGCAGGGACGGAAAGAGTGATGGATGAAGATAGAGAAGGGGAGGTGGAAAAAGTGGTATGGAAATAAGGGGAGAGACAGGGAGAGGGAGAGAGAGAGAGAGAGGGAGAGAGAGAGAGAGAGAGAGAGAGAGAGAGAGAGAGAGAGAGAGAGAGAGAGAGAGAGAGAGAGAGAGAGAGAGAGAGAGAGAAAGAAAGAGAAAGAAAGAGCGAAAGTGAAAGAGAGGACCTGCAAAGAGAGCCATGCAGGCTCGACAGAGAGGAACCACTTTTTTTCACACTGACCATGTTTACCCTAACACTCCGGTCACACTTACATGAGTCACACTGTCAGTTCCTAATCGTGTGTCAAAGCCAAAAGTGTGAGGGGCAAGTTGGGGCTATGAGTGGTCCAGGAGGGAAAGCAAAATAACAGTATTCTGGACCCCAAAATTGTATTCTTGTGGCCTCACAAGGTGAGGTGTCGGTCGGGGAATTTGCAGGGTACTCAAAGTGAGTGGATTGGGAGGGATTCAGCCAGCGGGTCGTCTTGATTGTTACATAAAGGCCCTCTTTCTTTTGTTATGCAATACTGCAGCCCCCGACTGCAAGATTAGCTGACTGTATGACCCTCTGAAATGGCTCACACTAACTGTAGCTTCCCTATGCAAGTGTTCACGCCCCGGCGCTGATTGCATTGTCTGCTTTTTGACGAATCCTAGTCCGACGGCTTCGTACCGGCCCGCCGAAATCACACGCATTCTTCTCTGCGTTACGTAACGCTCCCATGCAGCGTGTCAATCACCTGATTGGACCATATGTTCATGGCCCCTCTTCTCCATCGGCATCAAGCGATGAGCTAGCGAGGGAGGGAGGAGGAAGGAAAACAGACGCACACGCGCGCGCGTGTGTGTGTTGCACGCATGAGTGACAGACTTGCCTTGCTCACTCGAGGAGATGTCTTATGTGCGGTGGCTTTCTGAATGAGAAAGCTCCTTCTCAGACACATGTCACACGGACTCACTGTCGTTTTCTTTTTTTTTCTTCTTCTTAATTGATTTCACTGATACGTACACTGGCTGCGAAAGAAAAGACGGCATCTTGACGTCTTCAAAAAGCTGCTTTGATCTCTTAGCACCTCGAGGCCCTTGAAGATCATCAAGGTTCCTCCCCTGTCTTTTAATCCGGCTGTTTCTGTTTGCTCCCTTCTCTCTCTCTCTCTCTCTCTCTCTCTCTCTCTCTCTCTCTCTCTCTCTCTCTCTCTCTCTCTCTCTCTCTCTCTCTCTCTCTCTCTCTCTCTCTCTCTCTCTCTCTCTCTCTGTCTCTCTCTCTCTCTCTCTGTCTCTCTCTCCCTCTCTCTCTCTCTCTCTCTCTCTGTCTCTCTGTCTCTCTCTGTCTTTCTGTCTTTCTGTGTCTCTCTCTGTCTGTCTCTCTCTCTGTCTGTCTCTCTTTCTCCCTCTCGCAAACGATTTAGTATGATCGGCAAGAGTCTGACTGATCTCACTGTTATTGGTGCGTCTCATTTCCATTCCAGTTCGGTCTGCATTGCCTGCACACTCAAGGTCATGCTGAACACACCCCAGACAGACATGCTCCCCTCAAATTTACACTTTCCTTACCACCTCAATGTGTTACCCAGGGAAAGCTTCTACCTCATGAGCATAACGGGGTTGTTCAAACTGAACATTGATTCTTCGATGTTGCAGTTTATAGAGAAGGGGGAAAAACAGCAGAACTGACAACTCGATACTAAAGCTAGCGGCAAAATCAAATGGGAAGGCCTGCTTCCTTGAAACTTCAAAATAAAAGCATCTCTGTAGCTTGAAACAAGATACTAACAGTATGTTCTCAATATGACACTAAATCATTACTATCTAACTAAGCTTCTCATGATGGGTCACATTTACTGTAAGTACTAAAAACTAAATTCTGTAAATAATATATAATAGCCTACATTTTGTGCATTTCTTTATAAACAGCCTAAAATAAATATTAACTGATTTAGTTACTCGCAATTGTGCAAAGGTGTCATTACACTATGTAGGATACAGGTCCATCCAGAGGACACCTGCTAATTGTTCCAGCCAGGAAATAGACCTACCCCTGTGATAGACTGCTCTTTCATGGCCTGAAAATTATAATCCTCTGTAATAAGTAGTGGATAAATTCAAGATAAGTTAACAGGCTAAAACACTTACTAATCGTTACTGAAGTTGTCTGTAATGTAACTAAAGACGGGTACCAGTTATTGCTAGCCAATGGGGGGTAGTCCTCTTCAGCTTACCCAGCCTTTTGATTGTTTAAATGAACTTGTTAGTTGAATGAGACCGTTTCATCACTCTTTGCTTAAGGTGCTAATTGGCCGTTAATAGAAAAGCTCCATAAAACTAGCGGGACACCAGGCAGCCCACCTACCGATGCACATGATTGATATGTGAAATAAATAAAAACACGTTGCAAAGTAGCATATTTTTTCGGAAAAGTAAACACATAATTATTCCTAACATTAGACTCCATTCTGCCGTTTTGAATTCATTGTTTTGATTTCTTATTGTCTCACCTCCATCATCCCCTTTCCCTCCGTATCAGTGCTGCAGGCATGAGTGCGGGAAAAGTTATTTTTTTTCTTGTCCTGTGATATTTCGCTTAAGGAAATGGCTATTAAAATGTCATTATGGCTACGCTGAAAACCATCTTTAAAAAGCAACACTTCCCAGCGGGTAATGGGCTCGATACATTCCCCTAGACACAAGCCCTAATGTTGCGGAACGTAAATGCTAATCTTTCTGTAAATATCACTATAATTCGCCTTCTTCCTTGCTCTTCTTATTCCTAATGGTGTGGATGTGTTTGACCAAGAATCTATTGCAAAGGCAAATTAATCTCTGAGAGAAAGGTCTATTAGAATAAAGCTGTCTTTGAGGTCGGGCAGTGATGGATTTGGTCCGGTCCCTTCCGTTGTTAGCGCTATGCTGACATCCGCCATTTTGTTTTCTTTACTGCCTTTCCTTGATTATCTAAGAAGGTTTTGATGAAAGGTGCACCATGCTCATATTACAATACATGTCATCATCTTCAGACTGTTTTCATCTTTCAGTCGGTATCAAAAGAGAATTTAGACATGTCTAAACCAGGTGAATGGACTCCAGATTCCGTCATCGATTGATTAAGTGCCCGAGAGCCTCCTAGCCCTTGAGCTCTGGAGACTGACATCCTAGTTATAAGATAAGGTCACCACTTCATCCATTTCACATCCATCAAACACCCACATAAAAATGGCAGCCATTTCAGATCTTTTTTTGAAAACTTTTGCTAGAATCTATGATTAGGATGGGGCACCACTAGGGGAAGCACTGTTATGTTCGTTTTTTTTCCCTCCTTGAGCTAGTGTAATTAATCCACCATTTTGACTGCTTACATATGGCTAAGCCTCTGTTGATCCCACCATGGCATTAATCATCCCCACCAACACCTTAATGACACAGCAGTCGGAGCACGCTCAATTAAGACCCTAATCGCTACTGTCACCCGTGCAAGGCAATTGTGGCCTCACTGAATAACATTACCACTTTACCCATAGCAAAGCATGTGAAAAGCATGCATTTAAAAATGCACATAACTTCGACCGTCATTACACCCCTCATTAAATTGCCGTGGCAACAACCACTACTCTTATTTACTCAATGAACTTGATACTTTAGTCTTTGAAACATATTCCGTATTTTAGTTTCTGTAAGATGCTTCAATCTGGCATGAATTATTAAAATGTGCTTCTAGCCAAGGGCCTGCTTTAACCGCCAAACATCTCGGCATGCGGAAGGTCCCAAATGAATGTACAGTGCAGCTCATGAGAAAATAATAGGATCAATGGAGTTGTCTGCCGAGCACGGCTGGAGAGGACAGATAGCGATGTGTGGCTATGACCTCTCCTGCAAATGAGCTGGACATCTCATGTCAACCAGGAAGTGTTGGTGGGGAAACTACCCACGAACAGATGGGCAACTGGAACGACACCCACAACCTTGAGGAAATATGTTACTTTAAAAGGCTATGGTGGAACGTGCAGGGTCTCTCTCTCTCTTTCTCTCTCTCTTTCTTTCTGGTCTTTTTCTCTCTCTCTCTTGCTCTCTGGTCTCTCTGTCTTTCTCCCTGGTCTTTCTCTCTCTTGCTATTTAGCTCTCTGGCTCGGTGGTCTCTCTCATGGTGTTTGTATCCGTTTCTTCCTCTGTCCTTCACTCCAAGACACAGCTACTTTCTCTCTCTCTTTCTCCCTTAGTCTCTCTTTGTCTCTCCCACCTCCGCTCTCTGTCTCTCTCGCTCTCTTTCTGCCTGTCTCTCTTGCTCTGTCACTCCCTCCCTCTCTCACTGGCAGACTCTCTAAATGACTTTGACCTTTACCGGGACCGAGGACAGGAGGCGCAGTGGGAGATGAGCGGGGGACAGTCCAAGGGAGAGAGGGGAGAGGGAGCGGAGGAGGGGAGGGGGCGAACTGTAATAAACTCAAAAGCAGTAGGAGGTTGACAACACAAATAGATGGGGAAGGGGTGTGATGGTGAGGGGAGGGGAGGGGGGGGGTAAAAGGCTGTTGTGGGCTAAAGGTGGGGGAGTCCTCACCATGGAATCTACTGCACGACTGATGGATGTAGACCCGCAGTGGTGCCTCAGTCAGAAAACTGGGGGATGCTGGACATTGTCTTTCTAAATTACCCTCTCACACCTTCTCTCTGCGCTTTCCTCTTCTCCAGGAACGGGGAAAGATCGGCGTGATCTTCAACGTGGGAACGGACGACATTGCCATCGAGGAGAGCGCGGTGATGGTGAGCGACGGCAAGTACCACGTGGTGCGCTTCACGCGCAGCGGGGGTAACGCCACGCTACAGGTGGACAACCAGCCCGTCATCGAACGCTTCCCTTCAGGTAGGAGCCCGGCGGGGGGAGGGGGGGGGGGGGTCTAGAACGGGGGGTGAAGGATGGGGGGGTGGTGAGAGGGGAGGGAGAAGAGGGTGTCAAATGGGTCTGACAGGTCAAGGGTCGTGAAGGGTTAACGGTCTGAGGTGAACCGAACGGACACGGCGGAGAGAGGAAGCAAAAAACCTGAAGGAGAGCTCGCTCAAAATGGCCGAAATGAAGTGTGACACAATCCGTTCAATTGGCTTTTCTTCCTCATCTAAACGCGACGCTCTGTACATTTTGCATAATCGCTTCCAGGGCTATGGTATATTTAGCGCATTATACATATTTAGTGTGAGCGCACATTATGCCAAGCAATTAAGCTCTGTTTTTGAACCAAAAAGCGTAAAGTGCACGGTACGAGTCCTTAGGCAAACAACTTTCGACCTGAAAGTGGGTCTGAAATCCCACTGCGAGACTTGTGTGTCCCAGGGCTCCCAGTGCAAGGGGCCATATATGGGGCACTGTAATATGGATGTGGATCTGTCTTTAGGGGCGCACCAGGGGGCAGGGCCAAAGACTAAAGGGTTCCAACAGCCTCCAGCTGTATACACAGAAATCATACGCTTGAAAACATAGCTCACACACAGACACACTCTTACACACACACACACACACACACACACATCCAGGAAATAACCTCCTGCTGTGAGTCAGATCAGCCCCCTGCAGTTCCCTAGGAGTAATTATCAGCTGCTATTCCTACATATATCATTTAATCCCTCTATATTTCCGGCCGATACAGCATGTCAACTCTCCCTTGCAGACTCTCTCCACCGTGTCCTATGTCAACCATGGGATCTCTCTTTTCATGGTTACTCAATGGAAGACATTTTCTGTTTCGGATCATCCAACGCTGGGATTTGAACATGCAACCTCATGATCTGCAGTCAAATGCTCTACCACTGAACGTCACCCATCCCTACTACAATAGGACCTGTAGGTGTGTAATCAGAAGCAATGTCATTATAAGGGGGGGGCATTCATCATTTGTAGAAAAAAGAATTTAAAAAAATATATTGGGGTGTTTTATTGTTAAGAGAGTTATTGTTTACTCTGCAATTTCAAGTACTTCAACACAAAATTGAATTAGAGTTAATACATCTACTTTCATACTTAGTCGAGCATCGCAATGTTTGAACAGACCACACTCTTGCGCGTTAGCTCTGAAATGTGCTATAGCCTGGCTCCATAGAGCACCAACATGACGACAGTACAGTCCCTGTCTGCAAGGTCAACCCACTTCTAGCCACTTCTACCTCTGTGGGTTGGCGCTGTCAGATCATCACCCCCATCTGTCAGAGCCAAAATGGCTGACAGAAGAGCTAGGCGTCCCACTGGATGTCCTCTGACAGTTGCTCTTTTCTCCTTTATTGTGATGGAAACCAGCCTCTCGCCGTAACCCGCTCGCCGGTAATGCTAAAGCTAACGGCATCACAGCCGACAGCAGCCTCTGTCAATGCAGCCCTGTTCCATAATGTCACGTTGATTCGGTTTGTCAAGGTTTTTCTTGTCCCTTTTTTTTTCACTTCTTACATCGCTCCTGCGGTCGTTTGTTGTCTGACGAGAGTCTCTCTTTCCCTCTCCCTCCCCCCGTTCTGTCATCGATCGAGGCTGAAGCTGTTTTGTTTGTATACATAGTCTCCGGTGTTGTTGTCGTCAAAGCATGAGAGGGGGGTTGTTGAAATGGAACCAAAAATGTTGGGGAAAGGAACTGTAATTGGAGGCTGGGGTTGGGTGGGTAGGTAGGTTGGGGGGAGGGGGGGGGGGTAGGTTGGTGGTGGTGGAGGGGGGGGGTGACAGTTTATTAGCCAGCACGCACATCTCCATTTCAAGCGCTCGACTTTGATGACACCCGACATTGGGGCTTCCTCAGGAAACAAGAGATGTTGCACATTAGGAGAGCAAAACTCTGTCAAGAAGGAGGGGTAGAGGCGGGTGCCAGGGGGAAGGGTGTGGAGAAGGGAGGGGGCGGGGGGGGCAGCTCCTAATTGAGCCAGAGGGTGCGTGAAGACAGGAAAGAGGAGGGGTGTATTTTAAGAGGGAGGGAGGGAGGTCGGGGAGAGAGGTGTTGAAACACAGCGCCGTGACCCAGATAATGGGAGAACGAGAACACGGGAGGTGGAGCGCAAACGGAGAGCCTGCACGCCGCTTGCTAATTTAGCCAATATGTTTGGTACCACCTAGATAAGTCCACACACCATTTGCTTCTCTCACCATGCTCAGCTAATAGCATGCTAGCTCAGCTAAGTACTTGATAAAAAGCCAGTGATGGGCTCGGCGGCCATTTTGTCAGAGGGCAAACAACCTCAATCCCAGCCATTGCGGTGTGAGACATGGGGCCCCTTGGCCAAGCTGCTGCTGCTGACAAGAGAGAGTGCTTAGATTGCAGACCGATAGTAGGCCGGTGAACCTGAGGACCACAGTGCAGTAGAAACAACAGATCAGGAAATATATCTGCTGTCTCGGCAGAGAGGGAGGATGAGCGAGAAAGAGAGAGAAAGATAAATAGGGCAAAAAGGAGGGCAAGAGAGGTGCGGTTGCTGTCATTCAGTGCAACGAACAGTCAAGTACCTCGATATCGCAGAGATAGTATGAGACACACACACACATTGCCTACTACAAACCGGTGCTGTCTTTAAGTGTAAAACTTGAACAGCTCCCATTTGGAGTGCCCTCTCGAAAAAAAAATCAATCTTACATCTTGGCTTAGACGAAGCGAATGATACAACGTGCTACGGCCCTGAACACAGATAGAGGTGTCTCACTCCTGGGGACGAGATTTCGAGGAGGAGACTGATAAACGAAAGCAAGGGTAGGGGTCATAAGCATCCTGCTAAAACAACACTGACAAATCACGGTGTCCTCGGGGTGTGTTTGTGAGTGTTTGTGCACGATTAAGTGGATTTGTGTGTATGCGTGTGTTTTTTAGGTGCGTACAGGTCCCACCAACAGACCGAGGGCAGACAGGAAGTGTCAGGAAATGGTTGTCAGTTAATACAATGTAGTTGGTGGGGTCCAGAGCCCTGAGTTATTGGCCCTCTCTTCCTGATGTGGGCTCAATAAAAACATCCCAAAGTCAATACCGACAGCCCCAACCAAGCCTTCGTAAACGGAGATCAAACGTCTGGGGGATGCTTCTCTGTGTGAAATAGGAGTTCGCTGACTCTTTATCACAACTTAGTTTGTTAGCTGTCACTTCAAGGTATTGCAGCTATACGTGGTGTCATGGAAGTTCAGTCGGTGGTTCATTTTTCGTAGACGTTTTCTCCAATCGTTTTAGACGTCACATATCTTTGAGGGCGGGTTTAGGTGGAGTTATTTGGATATGTGTGAAGCCCTCTGTTACATTGCTAGTGAAATGGGCTCGACAAACACAATTCAATTTGATTACAGCGAATTTAGGTTTGATTTCTGGTAAGTGATATTGATATTCCAGCTAATAAAATGTAATTCCAGGACGTACCTGTGGTGCCAACTGATGACAGTTATGTCCCAAGTCTTTTCAAGACGTAGAAATGTGGGGGCCTCTGATTGTCCTAATGACAATATTTAGTAACATTAGAAAAATTGCCTGAACGTAGACACGATTAGATCCACTAACGGTTACTGTACGTAACTTTATGAGGATGACCTAAAATAACGCTTTAATAAAGTGTACAAGAAAGGTACCTGCATTTGTAACATTCCCTAGGGTCTTACGGGGGTACTGAATGTCACAGCCTGTTTGGGACTTTTTAGGTACATTCATATTGTTCCCCATTCACACATTATGAACGTACCTAGATTGTCCCAAACAGGCTGCGGCATTCAGTACCTTGTAAGACCTTAGGGGAACGTCACAAACGTCTAAGTTATGTTCCTTGTAAGCTGGGATGTCAGGCTGTAGTTTTGGCATTCCATCAAAATTGCTTCTCAAGCTAGCGTACACGGGTTAACGCTAGAATTGAGAGCTAATCATGTAGAGCTCAAACGCACCGAGTTGTACTGTACATTGGAAGCTCATGGTTTTGGAATAAACCTGTTAAATTTGATACAGTTAGTTGCAACCTCCCCTGTGGCTTAGCTCTAGTTCAGACGGTATTTAAACACTGAATTGGACATCGAATTCACCTAACAAGCATGTTTTAATGTATTGCAAGCAAGTTTTCCTTCACCTGTAAACAATTTGAAAGAATAGCATTCTGCTGCTCTGTGCTCGGGAAGAAAATGTTCTGGGTGTTTGAGTGAGTGTTGTGTCTGTGTTTGTTATCGTGTCGAGGCTTCTACCCTGCAAAGCAAGCTGAAGAATGAAGCACGGTAGAGCAACTCCAACTTTTGCCCTTTCACTCTATCCTCGCACCTCTTTTCATTCCTCTCCTCCAGAATAGCAAGCACTCACCTTCCGCTACTGTTACCCCTTATTGACATCAACTGTGACCACGATTAAGCAAGTCCAGTCCCTTTTAACACTGTCTCTTGGTCCAAATGTATATCCACGGCTACAGCCCTGGATGTTTATATGGCTCGTGCGTATGCACATTATGTATCCAGTTGGCCCATAGCTTGTCGCGAGGGCCGTGTTTGTGCCGTTGCGGACTACATCATCACAAGCAATAAACGACAGACTGTGCCTCTTGCTCCCTGTCTCCTTCTCTCACTCTGGCTGAGAGCTCAGCGTTGTTTGACAGGAGGAAGAGGAAGAGTGAGGGGGGGGTGGGGGGGGGCAGCGGAGGGCCATGGAGTACAGCAACAGAGGACAGATAGAGAAAGTGCCATAAAGCCGATAAAGAAAAGTGAAAAGGAGTGACAAGGGCCTCTGAGAAAGAGAGACATGCCCCCTCTCCTCCGGCACTGCCTTTTCCACCTCTGCAAGGCTCTTTCTCAACGGTGAAGTGGTTAAGAGTTGTTGACCCGTGGCGAGAGTGTAACCAAGTGTGTGTGTGTGTGTGTGTGTGTGTGTGTGTCAATCTGAAGACTCAGCTAAGGCTGTCTTTGTCCCATACCCATTTACTGTATCTCCTTTCTCCCTCCTTTCCCTCGCAGAGAGAAAGAGCGAGAAAGTGGAGAGAGCGAAGGATAGACAGGAGAAAGAGTACAAAAATTGAGATAAGTGAGATAGAGCAAAGGTTTCTGTATATACCATACCATATATACCATATATAGGTGTCAGCAATTGGGCATCTGTGAGAGAGACAAAGAGAGATGGAGAGAGAGAACAACAAGAGACAAGCGTGGCACAGATGCGAGAGGCGAGCTTCGATAGCTCAGCTCCGTCTTTATCCCCCCTTCAGCCTAAAGGTATCTGATGCCCACCTAAGTGCCCCGGGGGGCGGGATAGAGAGATCAGACAGAGCCCAGGGGAACCCAGGGTTAGGTAGCAGTCTGGCCCCAATGTCATTCAAAAGGATTGGGGATGTACTGTATTTGTAGTCTTTTGTTGCACGGCAATGACTAGTACATCACAGGTAGAACAAATGGTTTCAGATTCAGTTTGTATTTGATAGGGAAGTGGGGAATTGTAAAATGTTGTGTATAAGCCTACTGTATATTTCCACTGATAAGTGAGGATCCAATTTTATGGTGGTGTGAAAGCAACATGTAGCCAACTCCCATTGATCTAACTCCCATATAATTCCAATTGAGCTAACTCCATTGAGCTAGCTCCCTTTAAACTAACTCATAGCTTACTCCCACTGAGCTAACTCCCATATGGCTAACTCCCATATTGTTAATTCCCATTGAGCTAACGCCCATTGAGTTAACTCCCCCATATAGCAAACGCCCATTAAGCTGACTCCCATAGAGCTAACCAGAGACAAGCATCCCCTAGGCCTGTGACTTCCTATAGGGAGTGGCCTGCAGGGCGGCTGGCTCTGATTGGATTTTTCACAGTGGATGGCGCCTCCAATTACAGGGCCTGCAGGGTTGTGGGACTAGAGGCTCCGTCAACGCTGAGAAGCTGGAGAAGGAAAAGATTGCTTGGCTAATTAGCGTACTGACAACTTTGATTTTCACAGGAGTTGAGAGCACCCTTCTCTCCACAGAGCCCCCCACACCCACCCACCCACAACGGCTCTGACACTCACTCCTACCCCCTCTCTCTCTCCCTCCTTCACAAGCTTGCATGCAGTCTCCCACTGTGGCTGTGTCAGGACAGAGAGCTAGTTAAAGTGGGCTGAGGACCAACCGACAGACAACTCACTGCCCGAGATGTGAGGGCAGCACTGCCGTTATCACACAGTTATTCAGAGAGAGGGAGGAAAGAGAGAAAGAGGGTGGGGGGGGGGCAATTTAGAGCAAAACAGATAATGAGGGGGAGAGGATGAGGGACAAATGAAAGAATGAGATAGACACGGAGGGAGAGAGAGAGAGAGAGAGAGAGAGAGAGGAGAGAGAGAGAGAGAGAGAGAGAGAGAGAGAGAGAGAAGAAGAGAGAGAGAGAGAGAGACGAGAGAGAGAGAGAGAGAGAGAGAGAGAGAGAGAGAGACGAGAGAGAGAGAGAGGAGAGAGAGAGATGGTCTAACATTCAGTCAGCTCCTTCCCCAGGATGGATTCTGACTGTGTGTTGCCCTGTACAAGGGCATCTAGCTGCAGGATATGTTGATATACCGTTTCCTCAGAGAGGCTCCCTCATACCACACAGTAACACACAGACATGTCAAGTTCAGCCACACCCACAGAGACATGTCGAGTTCAGCCACACACACAGAGACATGTCGAGTTCATCCACACACACAGACATGTCGAGTTCATCCACACACACAGAGACATGTCGGAGTTCAGCCACACACACAGACATGTCGAGTTCATCACACACACAGAGACATGTCGAGTTCAGCCACACACACACACACGTAGCGACTGACATGAGAGATCGAACAAACAGCTCGACCCTGAATTGTTTGCTCGTGGGAACTGTGGCCTTCCTAATAATGCTAGTCACAGCCCAGCGCACACACTACTGTTCGCCATGCCACCCCTGCCTGTCCTCCGCCTGGCATTGTGTCTCCCCGCGGTGCCAGTCAATCAGCGTGCCCTTGCCCTGCCCCTGGCATGGCAGCTGCGACGCCGTGTCTGGACTGGTCCCGGGTGACAGAAATCACCCACTATAGGCCTACGAATCTAACCCAAGCACCACGCTTGGGCTGAAAGAGTAGACAGGCAGCCTGTGGGGCCCAAGACTTCAGGCAAGAAGGTTGTGTGAGTCAAACCCAGGCCCCATGCACCATCTCCGGGTTTCAGGAAGCGAAGGATGGAATCGAAACCAGGCTCCAGGCACCACCACTGGCTGGATGAGAAGGATGCAAGCCTCCCGGGCATGGAGATCTCTTCTCGGCCTGTCCTCTCCACTTATCGTCATTCTCTTCCGAGGACCAGTGGTTATTGTGTAAAAACCCCGCTGGTTCAGTTGTCATTAGAAATATTTCTTGCATATCTGCTAAACCAGAACTACATTATTGTCTTTTCCCAGTTATTGGCAAATGGAACTAAGAACTATAGTTGTAAAGTACAGTCAACCGAATGAAGAGAATAGTCTTGGGAATGTAGCTGTCGACACAATGTAGGTGAAGAGACAGGACCATCTGTTTCATCTCTGTCTCCCTTCTCATGCAGATCAGGACTGTGCTTGTGGCCGAACAGACAAAAAGTTGTTTGGGCTTGTTTGAGAAAGAGAACTTGGTTGTCTTGGGACCAACAGTAACACTCTCGCTCTTTCTCTCGTCACTCCCCTCATACACACCACGCACACACATCGTGCATGT
>NW_027120455.1:0-31339 GCF_038355195.1 Osmerus mordax | reverse complement strand
GTCTTATCTGTCTGTCAAACAGGCTTTGGGTAACAAAGTTGGTATTGATCTTATAATGGTTCTGGTGGGCTTCCACTGGGTCCAGGCTGTAGTCCCCTCACCCTCTCTCTCTCTCTCTCTCTCTCTCTCTCTCTCTCTCTCTCTCTCTCTCTCTCTCTCTCTCTCTCTCTCTCTCTCTCTGTCTCTCTCTGTCTCTCTCTGTCTCTCTCTCCCTCGCTTACTGTCCTATCCTCATTCTCTCTCCCCCTTCTCCCTCGTTCTCTTTCCCTCCCTCCCTCTCCTCTCTCTCAGTCTCCCTCTACTCTCTCTCAAACTCTCCCTCTCTCCCTCTCTTTTCTTGTCTCTTGTGTCCTACATTTACAAACACCGGCTCAATAACACATCTCCAAAATCTACACGTTCAGCGGACTATCAACATCCTCCTCGACGAGTTAACAAAGCCCCTTGTCTAAACCACGTTTACATGACAGGAGGCTAATGTATCTGAGCTAAACGTGGAAATTCAAACAGAAGCATATCATCCTCCTGCTCTGAACTCTGAACTCTAGCCAGCCCCAGCTCTCTCTCTCTGTCTCTGTCTCTCTCTCTCTCTTGCACACGTCTCAACCCCACACCCTCCCTCTCTCAAACACACACACACACACGCAGAACCTGGTATTTATTTCCTCAACTCCCCTCTCTCTCTCCACAGACAGCAGAAAGAGAGAAGAGAGGGAAGGAAAAGAGTGAAAGACAAGAGAAAAATACCAGAAAGAAAGCAGTATATCGCATAAACATTAGCAAGGAGAGAAAGATAGACAGAGAAAGAGAGAGTGGGTATAGTTAGAGAGCTCTTACCAGCTGGCCAGCAGCAGTTCTCCAGAACCCCTGTCAGGCTGCCCTGCCTGCCTGCTTTGGAGTCTCTGTGCCTGGGCAGCTATCTACCTCAGGCCCCTGCCTCGGCCCTGGAACTCCAGTTGCAGCCTGGTCTCTCAGGCAAGCCCTAGCCTGATCCCTCTGCCAGCCACCTCCTCCCCCCTCCTCTATTTTCAGCCCACCGTTCCGGCAGCCCTTCTTCCACTCTGATTGGCCTGACAGCAGCTCACTCACCACACCTCCTTGCTGGATTGGCTGGAGGCTGTTCTTTTTCCTGTATGGCCGCGGGCAAGGCACTCTGGGAAGTGGAGTCCTCAGATGCTATTTGACCTGGTTCTCAGCCCCTGCTGCGAACTACAGTTCCCATGTGTCTGCTGTCTGGCCACCTCTTCCATCCTGCTCCAACGTAGAATTACACACTACAGTGTGTTGCTAGCAGGATGCCAGGTATTAAAAGTACAGACGAGCTATCAAACAGAGCTGTGCTCGGAGAGAAAAGAACACACAAGCAGCACTGTCACACACACACACACACACAGACACACACACACACCACCACCACTCTGTCTTATGAACACACATGTACGGCACACACACATATTTAAACACTCGCATCCCTGACCTATATATTAAGACTCATTCCTGTTCTGACCAATTTCAAACTGTCTGAAAGGACAGACCAACACAACAGATCGGTCTGGAAGCTTCCCAGCTACTTCCCGTCCCCCGGCTCGTCTGAGAGGAGATGACACGACCTCGAAAAGTTGCCTCCGTTGCGTGCCATCACACCTTGTCTTAAAGAATTATTTTTGGTCGTTCCTTCCTCTCGCCCTGAGTCCCCCTCCCCTCTAGACACCACCCCCCCCCCCCTTCTCTTAAGTGCTTCCACCTGCCTAGAAAGTTGACGTCTCAAACACATCAAATGAACTTTATCCGAGGGGGACACAGAGAGGCACCGTCAGAATCAAAGAAACAAAATCAACTTTAGCGAGACAGCGAAGAAAGAAAAAAGGAAGCATAGCTGGAGCTTGTCGAGAGACCCACTTCTACCCCCCCCCCCCTCCTCCTCCTCCTCCTCCCCTGCCGACCCCCCCCCCCCCCACCTACCTCCCCACCCACCCCACCCTCTCTCCCTCCTCTCTGCCCCCCCTCCTCATTCCTCCTCTCCTCCAGAGAGGCTGGGTCCGCGGGCGGTCAGGGCCCAGGGCAGAGCACCGCGGAGTGGGCTTTAACTCACCTGCGATGTCCGTGCCGCTGGTTGTTGTGAGTTAGCTCTGCTGCCCCCTCTCCCTCTCTCTCTCTCTTTCTCTCGAGCTGTCGTACAAACGCAGAGCCCCGTATGCGCTAGCCAGGCAGCAGCAGATCAACTCTATTCCCTTCCTGGTTTCTGGAGGGCAAAGAGGTCCCTCCCCTTTCTCTCTCTCTCTCTTCCCTCTCCCTCTCCCTCTCTCCCTCTCTCTCTTAAAGAAACAGCATTCCCCCTCTCCCTCGCCGGTCTGCCTCTCGTCTCTGGGGGATTACAGGGAAGCACATATTTCTGTGTGATATCAGATGTTGACTGTTTGTTGTTATTGTAGTTCAACTACATGTAACATATACTGTATATATATAAAAAACTTGCATCTGATATGGCGAGTGAGTGGGCGCTTCATTTCCTGGTTGCTAATCTGAGAATGAATGTTCATCTGTGCTCAGTAACACACACTCAGATTAAGCGGTCATGATCAGATTAAGCTGCAACTCTTGTCTTATTCTGCTCACCCCTTTTCTCTGTCACCCCCCCTCTCTCTCTTCTCTCTCTCTTTCTTGGTAGAGTTACACCCACCCTTCCTCACCGCCTGAGGTCATTGCGTCCCACCCCAGAAACAAGTCTTGGCACATTCCAAAACGCAGGGTCTGCCAGCATCGCCCCCTCCACCCTCTCCCTCTTCTTCTCCTCTCTTAACACACCTGTTTCCCAGGTGGGACAACAGGAAGTGCTTTATCTCACATTTAAGTTGTGTCACATGGCTCTCTCTCAGAGGAGAGCTGCCAACCACTACGCCATCAACTCACGCGATTGGCTAGCCACTCACTATCAACTCACGCGATTGGCCAGCCACTCACTATCGACACACACGCGATTGGCCAACACTCACCGACACACCGAATTGGCCAACTCTCACCACATTGTGACATGAGGTGAGAGACTCTCATGTAACTAGCTGCCTGACTGCATATATTACATATTTCAAACCCGTCATCATTTGTAGACCTGGATGGGGTAGACAGCCAGCCACAGGAAGTGAACAGACAACCAGACAGGAAGTGCATAGACCTCAGACTGTGGTTAGCTGGCGTGTGTGTGCAGTGTGGAGACAGGAAGAGGCAGTTACACACACACCACCTAGAGGTTGCAGGTTGGCGTTACATAAAATTAAAAAATCATAAATATTGTACTTAATTTTTTTATTAACTGTACAGAAAGATAATAGTATAAAGGGGACATTCTAGAGATACATTTACAAAAAAATACAATAGAAACTCCAAACGTCCTTAATTTAGCGTAACTCCAACTTCATAAAAAAAAAAAAACTTTCCTCAAGTTAGTAACGATCATAAAAACTCTTAATTAACACGTCTCTCTCCTAACAGACCAAATGATGTCATTCATGTTTATGAGCACGTAGACTTACAGTCCAATATAATCCTAACCCTAGACAACTCCTGCCCAATCCCAACTCCTCTGCCCCAACAACCCCCCCGCCCCCGCCCCCACATACCCCACCGCCTCTCACAATAATTTAAAGCTTAAGGGACTTTACTGGATTATTCTTTCCAACGTTATTAAGTGTTATACAACCTTTTATAACCTATAAACATACACAAAACATCATAAAGTTCTGAGGCACCCATGCTTGCCCCAGTTGTCCAAGGCTTGACCCAGGTCTTTGTCTGACTGGAAAACAATCGGACACACGATCACGTTGCATGTGTGTAATGTTCAATATGGATAGTCTTATCATTCACGCCACACAAAACCAGTCAAATATATACATTCACAAATCAGATTTATTTCCTTTTTTTTTTTTTTGTACATGACCGTATCCAACACTTTTTTATGTTATAATAAAATGACCTCTCCCTTATTACTTTTCATAAATCAAAACAGAACTTTTTTTCTTAATTAAGACTGCAAAATAGTACTTCCATCCTCTGTATATATCATTCAAACACATAGGAGACCAGTGAATTCAATGGGGGGGGGGGGATTCAATACCCCAATACTCTCTACATGCATCCATCCATCCATCCATCCATCCATCCACCTCTCTCCCTCCCTCCCTTACAGTTCTCTCAGGTTGGTCGGTTACACTAGAGATTAGCCAATCAGCACATGTTCCTCAGGAGGGCTGGTGGGATGCATGTTAGGAGAGTTCTGATAGGTCCAGGTGTTGACTGGAGGGGGGCAGCTCAGATAGGCCCCTCGCAGATTAAAGAGTAGTATCGCTGACTCAAGAGAGCTGAACAGGTGAACATGACTCAGAGAGCTGAACAGGTGAACATGATTCAGCACTGCAGAGGGAAACTGGTCAGAGGGACCTGACCACAAACAGGTTGAGTAGCCAATGTGATTTCAGACATTTGGTTAAACTGACAAATGGTTCAGGCATTCGTTTAAATAAACAGTTAAAGTAAATAATGACATGGTATTAAAGTGTTCTTAGGCATAAACACAGAGGAAAGGGTTATTGTAGCCATGGTACACCGGCATCCTTTTAACCAAGGACAACACGCATTCAAGCTCTCCCTTGCGTGTCTCCATGGCAGCGGACAGAGCACGCCCACCGCAGGGTAACCATGGAAACCAGGGGCCCATACAATCAGAACCGCCAATCGGCCCTCTCGAGATAAGATCCTCTCACTGGCGCGCCCCTGTCAGTTTGCGTATCTCATTCACAACCATCCTACAGTAGTCATGACAACCCTCTTTGGTTCACCCCCCACCAACCCCCCGCCCCTCCTCTCTCCCCCCTCCTCAGGTCTAACGCCTCCCCCATTAATACAGGGGTTTAAGAGGGCAGGGGAGGGTCGCCAGGCAACAAACCCATGGCAACCCTTACCTACATGGGAAGTCCCCCTCCTTACCTAGAAGAATGGTAGGAGAGGAGGAGGAGGAGAAGGGAAGGAGGTGGAGTGGGGCAGGAAGAAGGGAAGGAGGTGAAGGAGGAGGGGAGGAGGCAGGAAGAAGAGGAGGAGGGGGTGAGTTGAGGTGTCGGATATAGAATAGGATCATGTGATCTGCCAGTGAACCATGAGGGTTAAAAATACTTAGACTTTACCAGGAAACCTTTTACTAAGCTGGACTGAAGCAGAACAGGAACGTGTGTGTGTGTGTGTGTGCGCTGCAGCTGATCATAGAAAAAGATAGGACACTCTGCTTTGCATGTGTGTGTGTGTGTGTGTGTGTGCGTTGCGTGGGTGTGTGTGTGTGAGTTGCGTGTGTGCGCTGCAGCAGGTCAGAGAAGGGCAGGTCACTCTGCGTTGCGTGTGGGGGTGCTGGGCTGGTTGAGCCCCATGGTTTTACACATCCAGCCTGCAAAGTCCACCTCCTCCACCTCAGCCCTCTTGATGAAGGTGTGGCTCTGGAGGACACAGAGGAGCACAGTTAGACATCCTCACTCACTGGACAGTTTGAGTCGACTGGCAAGTTAACCAGTCAGCCAGTTAGCAAGTTAAACAGTCAGACAGCTAGCAAGTTAACCAGTCAGATGGACAGCCAGGAAGTCAACTAGCAGGTTAATCAGCCAGCCATTCATCTTTCCAGTTTGTTACTCACCATTAGCATCTTCAGGTCAGCTCTCTCTGCTGGGTTCTTGATCAGACTGCAAACAAAAGAGACTAGAATTAGCATCCTAGCTAACAAATATCAACACACCAGCTAACAAATACAACTTTGCATCCTAGCTAACAAGTTAACATACCTGCTACTAATAATACAAGTTAGCATCCCAACTAAACAAACAGAACTATTACAAACAAAGATGGCCGCCTCACCATTTAGTCACAAACTCTTGGAAGTCTGAGGTGAAGACTCCAAGGGGCAGCTTGGGCGGGGGCTGAGGAAAAATGAGTAGAGAGAGGAAGAAAAGGACAAGTAAGAGGAGGAAGAGGACAACCATTTAGCATTAGCACACACAGTCATCTCAGGAGACAGAGTGACAGCTGTCAGGTGGTTGAATCGGCAGTTCTGACCTCGTTGACGATGTAGTCGAGCAGTTCAAAGATGGCCATGGCCGGTCGGCTGTCCACACCGTGGCCTGGGAGAGAGGGAGGAGATGGAGGAGAGGAGGGAGGGTGGAGAGGAAGAAGAGAGAGGGCTTAGCTAAAACAGCAGACATGTGAAGCTAACAGTCATAACCTAGTCACAAACTAGCTTTTAAACAACAAAACAAGGTTTGGGTATTTGTTTTGCTCCTCAGCTCACCGCTGACTGGCCGTCCGGGCGGTCTGGGCCGGGTGGAGTTATGCGTGTCGCCCTCTGCCCCGTCCAGAACGGGCCGTCCGAAGATAGCCTCCAGCTCCTTGGCGTCAGGCGGCGGGATGGGGTAGCGACCCAGGGCCAGCTCCACCAGGGAGAGGCCCATGCTCCACACGTCAGACTGGACAGAGTAGTGGGTCCCCTGCAGCCTCTCCGGCTGTCAGGCACAAAACAAACACACACACACACAGGTCACATCCAGGCAGGGCTCGCTCTACTGCCAGGCCTGCTCCTCCCCCTAGCTCCTCTTCCTCCCTCTCCTCTCCCCCCCACTCACCCCTTTCCCTTCCCACTATCTCTCGCTCCCTCCCCCCTGCAGGGAGACCAGGCTGGCTGCATCACCACACCCTCTCCAAGTGCCCGCTTGAATCCTCTCCCTTCCAACTCTCTCCCTCCTCCTCCCCCCTCTCCTACAGCCTCCTTTTTTCCCCTCCCTCCTCGCCTCTCCCCCCTCCAGGTGCCCGCCTGGCGGTGCCAACCTTCTCCTGGGCACGGCCCTTGACAGCTGGTATGGACGGGGGGGGGGGGAGAGAGGGGAGGGACGAGGGGCAGGCTGGGAGGAGGGAGGGGGGGGAAAGAGAAGTCAGACCATCGATGGAGGAGGGTTAGAGAGGGGAAGGGATGCAGGAAAGGAGGGAGGGAAAGAGAGGGAAGAGGAGGAGGGGAAGGAAGGCAGGAAGGAGGGCTGTCTCACCGACATGTAGGAGCGAGTGCCAACAAAGGAGTTGGCCATGGAGTCGATGAGCTGGCCGCTCACGCCGAAGTCGCACAGCTTGATCTCCCCGCGAGAGTTCACCAGGATGTTGGAGGGCTTGACGTCTGAGACATACGGAGCACAGGTCAGAGAGAGGAGAGGAAGGAGGGAGAGGGGGGAGAGTATGAGAGGGATGGGAGGAGAGGGAGAAGGAGAGAGTGAAGAAGAGAGCGTGAAGGAGAGAAAGAGAGAGAGAAGAAGAGAAAGAGAGAGACAGAACAAGAGAAAGAGAAGAACAAGAGAAGCGGAGACAGAGAAATAGAGAAAGAAACAGATAGGGAGGGAAGGAGGGTGTGGCCACTGCTGTATAACAACATTTGAGAGGCTGTAATTATGGGCTGGCCTCACAGGCAAGGCGGTCTGCCCCTTCTCCTGTGGCCTGGGCACATGAGTGAACAAACACACACACAAACACACAACAGCAGAGCCCCAGTAAACCCTAAGGTAGGATGTCTTGGCCTCATCTCCCTCCCTCCCACACACACACACACACAGACAGACAGACGGTAACACACACACACACACTAGGGTTCACCTCTGTGCATGATTTGGTGCTTCTCCCTCAGGTAGGCCAGTCCTCTCAGCACCTGCACACACACACACACACACACACACACACACACACACACACACACACACACACACACACACACACACACACACACACACACACACACACACACACACACACACACACACACACACACACACACACACACACACACACACACACACACACACACACACACACACACACACACACACACACACACACACACACACACACACACACACACACACACACACACACACACACACGCACAGACACAGTGAGACCACACACACAGTAACATAAGACACGAGTGTTCTGGAGGATGCATGTTCTGTAGAACACACGCGTGTTATAGAATATAAGAAAGCTGCGTTCTAGGGTGAGCCGAGCGTTCTAGAGTGTCCTAGGGGCTAAGACACGGCGGCGTTCTAGAGAGTTCCTTGGAGATGAGACCCGTGCTCTCGAGTGTAAGACAGAAGTGTGGATCCTCACAGCTATGCTGACTTTGCCCAGTATCTCCTCTGGGATTCTTCTGGCCTCCTTTAGCACCTGATCCAACGAGCCTCCGTCCTGCAGAGGACACACACGCGCGTGCACACACACTTTAGGACTGGACTAAACAAAAACGAAATCACCTTTGTGTGTGTGTGTGTGGTGTGGGTCTCTCACCATGTGCTCCATACAGATGCTGATCTCTCCGTCGCTGTAGAAGGCTCCATAGAACCCCACGATGTAGGGAGAGTTGCACTCGTGAAGCACCTGCAGCTCTCGGATGATCTGGTTCCTGATGGCCGGCTTGATCTCCAGGTGGATCAACTGGCGGAGGAGGAGATTCAGAGAACATGGCCCAGTGCAATAACCCCCCCCCCCCCCCCATCTCTGCTACCAGAAACAGTGCCAACAAGAACAACTCTACCGAGATTGAAGGTGTTCGTACAGGTTGTCAAATCTGGGGCGTGGAGTCTCACCTTGCGTGCCATGACAAGCCTGGACGGTTTGTGGCGGACCTTGTTGACCACGCCCCCGTTCCCCGCGCCCAGCTCGCAGATGGGGTGGAAGTCGTCGTCCTTCAGCTCTCCCACCTGGGCCTTCTGGGTGAGGAAGGCCTCCAGTCTCTTCCTCTGCTGTTCGTCCAGGTCCAGTTCACCTAGCTTCTTCTGGAGGGCCTCCAGGTTAGCCCTGAGAGGGGAGGGGGTGAGAGAGAGAGAGATATATGAAGTTATGGGCGTCTTTGTTCTCCTTCTACACTCGTACAAGTTGTACACACTTTAAATGGCGAGAGTTCGGTTAAAGCTACACGGCTACAGATCCAGCAACCGGACCGGTAGGACTTCAGCTACTCACTCGGCTGCGGCATCGATTGTAGTGGAGGTGGCCTGTCCTTCACCGATGGGAGTGATGTTGAGGGGAACGGGTCTTCTCTTCGGGGCCATGGCTAGGAAGGGTCCGTAGGTCTGGCTGTTTGTAGGATTTCCCGATACAAATCAGCGCGGTGAGGTGATCTTAGAAACTCACTCTGAAATAGCCGTGACGGAGGTGTCTGACGCTGGGAGAAGCTTACTTTACGAGCATGTCATTCAGCTGTTTAAATGGATCATATCCCGACTAGCAGGGCACATCAGACAGTTCAAATTTGATGAAAGATTATCAACGGCAACACCCCTTGCCACGCATTGCCGTTGATATCTTTTGGCAGGCTAGCTAACGTTAGCCACTTGCTGGCTAACTGCTCCAAGAAAATCGTGAGATGCGTTCGTTAGAAGAACGTCTTTAATGCGACAGCCTTCTCGACAAATGCAGCTTTGGTAGTTGGCGGATCTGCCCCGCACACCGACACGGTGGTCCCTCCGTAGAATTAGGGGTTGTACAGGCGTACGGTTCCCGGTGTTGTGTTGGGGTGTGTAGCTCAGATGAAGGAGGAATTTAGGTCTGGTACTACAATTCAGGAAGCAGCCACGACTTCAAACACTCGCGAGAGTTTGTTTGATAATTAAATAATACAACCATCAAGTTACCTATCGCGGTATTCTGTCAGACGGAACAATACATGGACTGCGCCCTCATGTGGTACATTAAGAGAATTACCTGTGCAGGTGTGAAAACTTTCCATTAAACAAACATAATTTGAACATGATCTCTAAAACTTCGTTCTGTTTAATAAAGATGGCACACGAAACATGCGTTTTTAAAAATGTGTTTAATTAATTCCACACGTCAATAACAGGTGTTAGAATACGATCATTTAGAATTGTACAGTTTTTTCATAACATAAGACATGGGAGCCAGTCTTATCTACAGTCTTTGACGCGGCTCGTTCAATGAAGGGCTTCTCCAAGTAGAGACAAGAGACAACCATGTCCCATTGACCCCAATCTGTAGTACAGGACTCTACATCCCTCCCCTCGACCCCCTTCCCTCCCCATCCCTTCAGTCCCACAGAGACATAATGCAGCTTCAATGCCACCAGGCCCCCCCCCCCCCCCCCCCCCCCCCCCGGACCTCTACCGTGCACCTCCGCCTCGAGGAAACTTGGAAGCAATTCAAAGCTTAATAAAATATTATTTTAAATTTTATTGTCTTTTAATATGAACATATAAAAAAGACACAAACCAAAAAAAAAACAACAAAAAAAAACATTTACATCTTGGATTGCAAGCCTCTGTCCATTCTACCTTAAGCATTATTACAAGAAGGGATGTCACACTACCACAACCTCACTACATACGGTCCTCAACTTTGACCTTTCAACTTCAGACCCCTGAACTCAATCCATCTGGCTCAGATCCACAGGAACCAGCTCAACATTAACTTTCTTAAAATTGGGAAAATTCAGGTTGGGTGCATGGGGGGGGGGGGGGAACAGTAATGCTGTGTGAAAGTACATACTTGGAAACGAAGAGGAGAATCTGGTTCAAGTGTGTGTTTGGCTAGAAATAGGAAGGTGGCAATTCTATCAGAGGCAGGTAGATATGTCACTTGGGTTTACAGAGTACCCGAGCGACCAGCCTCCTGAGGCTTTGAAAGACATTCTTATTGGTTCAGGACGTTCTGCTGCGCTACTCGACCCATCTGCACGTCCGTCTGCAAACTCGAGATTTCAAGAGAAACACCAAAGACCCAATTACCCTGACGACACCCCGAAACCTTCAGAGCTCAAAAGCTCCCGTTCTCGCCTTGAAAAGAAAAATCGTCAACCATCTGTTGAGGTACAGTTCTGGGGGGATTCGAGTTTACGGAAGGAAGTAGTCGGAGAGGAGCCCGGCAGATCTGATTCGTCGGTCTTAACGAGACAGCAGATCTGATTCGGCGGTCTTAACGAGACAGAAAGTGGCCATCTGCAGCTTCTCACATCTCAGAATTCGAACACTCAAAACCAAACTAACCGTCAACCAGGAAAACGACAACAGCGACGCTCGCAACGAATGAATAAAGCAAAAGGAAGAGAAGTTGTTAATAAATACGAGAGCGAGATCCAGTCAGTCATCTCACGCCGTGACCCCCCCCCCCCCTTCCTGTAGTCCTCTAGAGAGAACTACAACACAGCATCAACACCCCATAAACAACATAATACTACAAAACACCACTTCCTGTTTCGTGCTTCCTGTGTAGACCAGCTCAACAAGCCAAACGGCGACGCAGGATCCAGCCTCCACAACCTAAAAACTTCAAAATAAAACGGCAGCCAAACCTGCCCATCTCAGCTCTGACTGCGCTCCAGATTGGAGGGGGGTCTCTCCCAACAAGCCTGGCTTCTGGAACCATCCGCAACATTGGAACCGGTTGTTTCCTTGAATCCATATTCCAATCATTCCTCTGTCGTCAGAGACGAGAGCTGGGGCCAAAACACTCACAGCAAACTAAAAAGGAGGATGGAAGGAGGTTTAAAAGGGGAGGACAAGCAACTAGTCTTTCTCCTCAGATGGGGGTATCGGGAAGGGCGGGGCTTAAGAGATGGGTTAGTGACGAGGATCAGGCCAGCACCGCCGACTAGAGATCTGTGTGGTACCGGCCACGGAACCAGTACCTGCACCCCCCCCGCCCAGTTCTGAGTCTTAGGGCAAACGAGGACTACGGGAGCAGATGAAAATAAATGAAAATCACTTCACAATGTCTGCCTGCCTGTCTTTCTGACCAAGGTCATCTGTCGAGTGCCAGGGTGTAATGTGGCACACACACACACACACAGCCTAAGGAGATGGCGTGAAGTGATAGCACAAGAAAGATCATTATAACATCATCATCATCATCTAGTCTCTCCAGTGTTGACTTAGCTAAATAAAAACTACTTTTCCCGTGACCCCCTTCTCTCCACCCGGGTGTCAGCTACACTGTGGTCAGGTCTGCTGCGATTGGCTGAGGTAGGTTGTCATTTGACTAATGAAGATGGGGTTGAGCTGGGGAATAAAACAAACAACCCCCCCCCCCCCCCCGCCCCCCCAGATGCCCTGCTTAAAATGCTTCATCTTCAATCAGAAACACACCAGGACCACAGGAGAAGGGGGTGGAGGGGGGACGGGGGTATTTGCATCAAGTCCCATAAAAGTCAGCAAAAAAAAAAAAGAAAAAGAATTCTTCATGTTCCTTCCTGGTTGTTGTGGGTGCCTGACCTGTTGACCTCATGACTGAATGAAGGAGGTGGCCTCCCCCACACACTCGGCCATCGCTTGCAAATCCCGACAGGCGTCAAGAAAGGAGGGAGACGAGGACAGGAAGTGGTCTGGGGCCTGGACAGGAAGTGGTCTGGGGCCTGGAGGTCTCAGGGTGGAGGAGGAGGAGGGTGATCTGCTCAATAGTCTTTAAGATGCGTATAGTGTTGAAGGGGGCGAGGGTGGGCCATAAGTGTGTGTGTGTATGTCAATCTGGGCGTGCAGTATGTCCCTCTCGGAGAGGTGTGTGTGTGTGTGTGTGGGGGGAGGGGGGCAGGGGGGACAAATTGATTCCTCTCCTCGGGTCTATCATAACCCCCCCCCCCCCTCGCCCCTCCTTTCCCCTCCCTCTCCCTCTTGCGCCATCAGTCCGTGTCCATCCAGCCAGCCAATCAGTAGGCCGTGACCAGATCCTTGTCGTAGTCATAGCGACCTCGTTTGGGCTGGGGGCTGTCGGCGCTGTCCTCCGTGTCCTCGCTGTCGGCACCGCCCCCTTCCTCCTCAGACGACGAATCCAGCGTCAGATCCACCACGGCTCCTCCCCCGGCCCCTGACCCCGCCCCCGTGGACCCCGCCCCCCCGGACTTCCCCGTCTGACTGGTGCTGCTGTGGGCAGGGGAGTGGCCATTGGCCTCTGGAACACCTGGGGGGAGGAGGAGGTGGAGAGAGGGGACAGAGGAGGAGGAGGGGGAGAAGAAAGGTAAAGAGGAGATCGAACGGTCACAATCATAGAGAAATCCTTCATTCCACCCCCCCCCATCCTCCCACCCCCCCAGACGTACAGATGTCCACCACGGGGTAATCTGGTGTGTTGCTGCTCTCTCTGTCCCGGTCCCTCTCCTTCTCGTCTCTGATTGGTCGCCACGAGCCGTCAGTCAAGTACTCGATCTCCTCTATGTCCTCGGGAGTCTCTTTCAGGATCTCGGACAGAAGACTGTCACACACACACACAAATACACACAGTGAGACAAGCTGACATATTTGTCCTTCAAGGACACACTACTGAATTCATTTACACGCTGTAACACCACAGTAACATGAAGATAAGATTGTGTCCGACGAAGCCGGCTGAGGCAGAGGAACAGACAAGGGACCACAAGCACCAACACTGATCTCCTCTGCATGTTCTAACAGACTCCAGAACATTCTACTGACTGTACATCCTGGGAGATGCAGGCTGAAGGTGCTCTGATTAGAATTCCTTGAGAATGACGTGCGTGTGTGTGTGTGTGTGTGTGTGTATATGTGTGTGTGTGTGTGTGTGTGTGTGGGGGGGGGGGGAGGGGTCTGGCATTGCTGGAGAAAGACAGACAGGCCCTGGCACGCACATGCCTGCGCGTGGGTGTACGCATGTGTGAGGAGACATTCGTGAGGATTGTGTGTGCGCGCGTGTGTCCTACCCGTCGATGGTGAGCAGTTCGAAGGGGGCGGGCTTGTCGCACACGGGACAGGTCCACGTGGGCTTCTTCTCGTTCATCTGCAGGAAGAAGACGGCGTCGAAGCACTGCAGGTGGGCGCAGGTCAGCACCCTGCAGGGCACGCCCAGGCGCATCTTCACCAGCTGGGAGGGAGGAGGGGATGGGGTCAGTTACCTGGGTTTCAACAGTCAGCTGCAGACCGGGTGTCACACGTCACATGACCCTGAGAGGACTGGACGGACAGCTGGACAGTTTAGTTACCGGGCAGATTAGGGACACTCTGAGGCCTGTGGTGGCGATCTCACTCTCTGGGTCGAAGCGGAGCTTGTCCTGAACTGTAGACACACACACACGCACGAGCAACACACACAGGAAGGTGAACCACCATGACACTTGACCTCCTAACACGGGAAGAGAGGAGAAACTCAGGAGAGGAGGGCGAGAGAGGGAGAGGAGAGAAAAGGGGAGAGAGAGGAGAGAGGGAGAGGAGAGAGAGGAGAGAGGGAGAGGAGAGAGAAGGGGAGAGAGAGGAGAGGAGAGAAAAGGGGAGAGAGAGGAGAGAGGGAGAGGAGAGAGAATGGGAGAGAGAGGAGAGAGAGGTGGGAAGAGAGAGGAGAGAGGGAGAGGAGAGAGAATGGGAGAGAGAGGAGAGAGAGGTGGGAAGAGAGAGTACTCACTGCGTTCGCGGCAGCGCTGGGCTGTCTCCACGGAGCACAGTTTGAGCTGGCTGAAGAGCTCTGCTGAGGTGAACACTCTGACCAGGTACACCGCTACCGAGTACCTCTGGGAGGGGAGGACGAGAGACAGTCATTTAGCCCTGCAGTAGTCAAGTAGCAGCCAGTCAACAGCGAAGCAAATGCAGCAAATGCAGCCAGCCAGTCGACCAACCGGCACAGTCAGCCAGTCAGTCAGCCAGCCAGCAAACAAGCCAGCCCGCCAGCAGCATTAACGTGGACACTGCGGGTAAAAGCACACTTGGTGAAAGGCCTCACCTTGCCGAAGTTGCCCCACGTGACGGTGATTCTGTTGGTGGCGGTGGAGAGGTGGAGCCAGGGCGTGACGTTGACGGGGCGGCAGGGCCGACGAGGCTCCACGCCGGGCTTGTTAGACGGGTAGTAACCCTGGAGAGGGGGAAAATGCAGAGAAAAAGATGATCCATCGGGTTAGGATGAAGAGCACTGATACCAGTATCCCTAACCTCCAGACGGGTGGGTGTGATGTCATCAACGTGCGCCCCAGGTTCCAAATCAGGTACCCCTCAAGTATCCTACAGATAAATGTTCTCCTCATGCTCCCCCACCTTTCTCTCCCCCTCCCCTCCCTCCAGACATACGTACTGGTACATGACAGTAGGACTGGTTAGACATACGTACCGGTACATGACAGTAGGACTGGTTAGACATACGTACCGGTACATGACAGTAGGACTGGTTAGACATACGTACCGGTACATGACAGTAGGACTGGTTCACCTTGACGGCGATGTTTGGAGGATACTGATCTTCCTGCAGACCGTTGGAGTCTGTGTAACAGATTCTGGAGCAGACAGGAATCAGGGTTATCATTGGTGCACGCCGGAAGAACCCGTCACCTCTAAGCCTATTAGACGTCACCCAAATGGCCCTCCGGCCTGTGACTGGCTGGCTGAGGTGTCTGTCATTCAGTGTAGCCTGGGAAACGGGCACTGGCAGCTCACTCCTATTTTAGATGCCGTGTTCTGCTGCAATTTTGAAAAACACCTTTGGGTCCTGTGTGTGCGGCATGCAGTGCCGAGAAAGAGTGTGCGAGTGTCATGCTGTGCGTGATCTGAAGTGTGGGTATGATGGTGTGTGTGTGTGTGTGTGAGAACTTCAGGTGACTCACCTCAGTACAACCTGGATTGATTTGATTCCAGGACGAAGCTCGCTGGGCAGGAGAGAGAAAGAAGTAGTTTGAGAGTAGTCCCTGAACATCCTGTTAACTTTCTTCCTACAACATGTTTAACTACCTGTTTCCGTCATGCTTCAGCCTGTTTAAATACCCGTTTCTATCATGCTGCAGCCTGTTTAACTACCCGTTTCTATCATGCTGCAGCCTATTTAACTACCTGTTTCTATCATGCTACAGCCTATTTAACTACCTCTTTATATCATGCTACAGCCTGTTTAACTACCTGTTTCTATCATGCTACAGCCTGTTTAACTACCCGTTTCTATCATGCTACAGCCTGTTTAACTACCGGTTTCCTTCATAGTTACACCCTGTTTACTACCTGTACGAAAGTCTCCTCCACCTGTCATCATCCACACACACACACACACACCAGTCATCCAAACTGTCTCCTACAACTGTACACGACCTTGAGCATGGGGCCCATTCAAAGCAGTGGAGTGGTCTTCTTCTGTGGTTCATCGGAACGGCGTGTTCTAAAGGAAGCCCCTCCCCCTGCTCACCTGGAGGTGCGGACCTGCTCCACCTGGCTCTGCGTCAGCTCAAAGACACACTGGCTGTCCTGCAGCTTCTCGTTGTTCTGGGCAACTGGAGAGAACGGGAGAGAAGCAGAGCAGAGGAGAGTCACATGACCAGACGACCACATGTCAGATGACCAGAATATATACACACAATATACACACATATACACACAATATATGCCACATAAGGAGAGGTATGGTAAATACTTAGTCACTGCGTAAAATCGACAAAATAAATGTCTTGGAAACTCACATAGCAACAAGAGCATTAGAAACAGCCACACAAGCATTCTGGAAACCTGACTATACTATAGCTAGCCTGTGAGACAGTGACTGTGTGTGTGTGTGTATGGAGGTCCCTACCCAGCTCTGTGGGGCGCAGCAGGGTCTCCATGGTCTGGTAGAAGGGCAGAGACACCAGCTTGACCTCGGGCACAGGCGTGGGGGAGGCCTTTGCCAGGCCACCATTGAGGTAGTCAGCGCCCTGAGAGCTGGCGGTGGGGGAGGAGCTTAACGACGAGTACGCCACCGGGACCCCTCCCTCCGGGCGGCGGGCCGCCAGCCAACCGGACGCCTTTGGGAAGCGTGACTCATACAGCTGACGGATGTTCTTGAGGAGCTCGGGGCTGTACTCGGTCTGGACCAGACGCAGGGCCCGGCCCACCAGGTCCTGCTTCAGGCCACTTTTGCTGCGCCCCATGGAAGCCAGCAGGGTCTGGAGGTCTGACACCCGGAAACTCTTCACCATGTTCTACAGGAGGAGAGGATAGGGAGGAGGAAGAGAGGGGGGAGAGACCGTTGGGGAGAGGGGGTGAAAGGAGAGATGAGGGGGTGAAAAGAGAGGAGAGATGGGAAGGGGGGGAGAGGTGTGGGAGGCAGAATAAGACAGAAAAAGAGAGAATGCGTTACTGAAAAGAGGAAGGGACAGCTGGGTTGATATTGGTTCGAGAATCCAGAGCTGGTTTCTTCTGAGCTGCGTTCAAAACATCAAATAAACACCGTGTCCGTACAGAAAACGATGCTAGATATGGCTTACTGTCAGACTTCAATCATGCTATTCTGTCAGACACCAGTACATGGCGGTTCTACTGTCCACGCTGGCTTTTCTGGCTTTTGGCTGTTCTAGAATCCAACAACCCTGTGCTCCAGAGGCACACATTAAAACCGGCTCGGTTTCCACTGCTAACCGAATCTAGAGACTCTAGTGGAGGCGCATGAATGCCACATTTTACAGCGCCAAACTCAAATGTTTAGCTAAAAAAATTTGACACACCATACAATCCACCTATTTGAAGTAATTAATGGCTTAAACTGAACTGAAGAGATCCGAGCCGTACATGTATCTATCCGGAACGGCGGAAAAGCGCGAGGCTGTCTTTCACTTTGACAAGGGGGTAGCTTTTGTTGTCATGCCTCACTAGTGTAAATACGTCTATTTGCAAGGTTGACGATTGGGGCGAGCAGTCAGAATCGCTTGTATTGTTCAAATAAAGCGTGGATTGATAGTGCTTCACGCCAACTCCCTACTGATGAATGTTTTCGTAGTCTCATCATTCATTTTTCTGCGTCTCTTATGCTTATAGCCAGCATGCTAGAGACGCGCACTTACAGCCCGAGCCGACCCGTCTCCCTACAGCGCATTTGTAACAATATCGACACTAAACCATTGTTTACAGTACTGAAACAAAGCCCTCCATGTTTCCCCTGACCAACCGACACCGTTCCCTTCCCAAAGCATTCCTCTCCCAACCACCCGAGCGAGCGGAGCTGTACTTGCCATCGCTTCCACCAGTTCGGCCGCCATCTTCGTACAGCAGCCCCGCGAGAGCCAGAGCCGAAGGCAAGTACTTCACCAATGAGAGGCAGCGGAGTCGCTAGTCGACGGTTCTCAGCCGCCAATCAGAACGCGGCCTGGACATGAGCCTGGGGGAGAAAGCTCTAAGTAGGCGTGAAAAAGGTTTTTTAAAGTGACAGTCCAACTTTAAAAAAATACTAAGAGACAGGCGTACCCCCTACGGTAGGCCTCGGTGTCAGGAATAAGCAAAAAGTGTTAAAGTATTTGAACATTTACATACACTTAGTTTAATAGTGTTGCGCTTAGTCGGAAGTACACAGTGAAAACGGTTCAAATTGTGCAGCCGAGAAAAGCCCGCTGTGATCCTAAGACATGGACACATGGCACATTCAATTCCCGTCCGAGCGAAATATTCCACTTCGCGATTTACATACAGCCATTGCTTATCGAATAAATGCTTTGTCTATTTTTAACAAGAAATAAAAAGAACCACAGGTAGCCAAATTATACACCGTAATCACAAACACAATGAGCCGGAACCGGCCGTTGTAGAGGAGATTGACATTAGGTTGTCAATGTCACAATGTAATGCACTGATGGATTGGAAAACAAGAACACATCGGATCAAATCGGTTGCTCGTTGGGCAAAGGAGATCCACATTCGTCTAGCAAAGATCCATTTCTGGTTTTTAAAAGTTATTCATTTGTTATGAAGGATAGGCATTGATGCATAAAATCAGTTGACCCGCTAATTACACAGTAATATGATAACATAATTTCTCCAGTCGATCCTATCCTATTCCATAATTCCAATATTAGACTACTAGACATACATATACCAAAACGTAACCACAAACAAATGCAGGCCCCAGTCAATGATGGTCTCCACATTCGAATCCTGAAAAACTTATTGGGTTTGTGTTTCATAATTAGTTTGAGGCACTATGTGGTAGGTTACTATAGAGATCACTGAGATGTGATTACTTTGCGATGTACCTTGTAAATACAGACTGTTCCTTGTTTCTTATCACAGAGATAGCCTACAGTAGAACAATGCACTACTCATTCTTGATATTCCGCTGTACTTTCTGTATGCATTGTTGGATAAAGCGTCTGCTAAATTAATAACATGTAGGCTAATATAATCTAACCCGGGACGATTAAGTCTAACATGTCAACTAATTAAGGAGATGCATGCTGGACACGTCGGAACTGGAACCCCAGGCTGTTACCGTCATACCAGACCTGCATGTGTCTCTAAGTGACAATAGCGGACAACAGGGCCTAAAAAAAAAAAAGAAGTGCTGACCGGACTGCGTTCTGACTCTGATCCCAGCAGATGACAACTTTAGAAGTTCTGGTGTTTGGTCACATGGGGGCGCTGTAGTCCACGGTTGGTAAACTCCATTCTCCTTCCTGACAGTACTTGAATATACCAGACAGTGTGTGTCCTCTCACAGTCCACCAGCATTCATGAACATGGAACTACTTAGGACATTATACATCATTAATGCATATTTGTTTGTCGTCTTTTCCAAACCTGTAAAAGACACTACAGGAAACATAAGGTTGAAGGCGTTCTGAGAAGTTAGAAAATTAGACAGGTTAGAATGAATAGCATAGAATACAAAATAACATAGTAGAACACATCATAGCAGGACAGAGTAGAGTAAAGTAGAATAGAATAGAATGCTACAGAACAGACAGTCCCATTGTTTGGGAACTGTGTGATAACACTCAAAAAGAAAATAACTCTTGTTTTACTTGTACCACCATTGTCTATTATCTACTAAACCGAAATATTTGAGCTCTTAGTCAAGGTCACTCCCTGAGTTGTGTACCAGCCAGTCAGTACCAGCCAGCCAGCCAGCACCAGCCAGTCAGATCCAGGCAGCACCAGTCAGGCAGAACCAGTCAGCCAGCCCCAGCCCTGCGCAATCGCGAGGACCAGGAATTCAGGGCTTGCAGTTGGATGCTTCCACGGACATGTTGATTCGTTCATTATGCCAGTTTAGAAGCATGTATGTGAGAAAGCTGTAGGCCCCAGAGCATCCCCCAGAACCCCCTTACCCCCGGCCCCCCTGCCCCCGGCCCCCAAAGAGGATCACCACACCCAGCGGCCCTCGGAGACGGCACCACCATCCTCGACCCTCGGCACACCATGCTCTACTAAATCTGACTGTTTAATCTCCCGTAATTACACAGATTTGCTTAAGGTAATACAAAATAATCTCAGTGGATGGGACCCCCTGGCTGGCCTTGTCCTCTCCCCCCTCCGCAGGCCTCTCTGGGAGGGCTGCTTAAATAGGGACATCCTCCGCTTCTCCGGAGCACTGCTCGAGTCAAAGGTCTGAAGGAGGGAGCTGAGGAGAGGCAGGTACCAGAGGGAGACCAGAGCGAAGCCAAAGAGAGACCAGAGAGACACCGGAGTGACCAGAGAGTAGAGCTGTGCAGTGAGAGTGTGCAGAGCTCTTACAAGACCTGCAGTCTTTCACGGTGTAAGACTCAAACCAAGACTTGCTGTGAAGAAACCAACGATAGCCTCTTATCTTGTCTCACGAGGGCATCGGACTCTGCCCCTTTCTGAAGGGATCTCCGCCTGTCCGGAGAAGAAGGGGGTCAACCGATCAGTATCTGTCCCAGAGGAAGAGGAGGTCTGTAGGCTTCAGCTCCAGGGGAGACCATGGAGGAGGGCAGCTCCTGCAGCAGGAGCAGGGAGAGACTGGGGTTGAGATTCACCATTGACTACCTGCTCTACAACAAGGGGGACAAGCAGGGGACCAGAGATTACTCTGAGAGCCCTATTGACAAGAAGGAGCAGATGGAGGAGGTATGGGAGGAGGAGATAGAGGAGGAGAAAGAGGAGATGGAGGAGAAGGTAAAGATAGAGGAGGAGGTGGAAGAGAAGGAGGTGGAGAAGGTAGAGGAGAAGGAGGAGGGGGAGGAGGAGAAGAAGGAGGAGGTGCTAAGTCCACGGGACTCCTCAGACCGAGAATGGAGGAGCCCCAGATGCCAGGGGGAGGAGCTTGAGAGTTCAGACCAGGAGAACCAGGAAGTGGAGGTGCCCGAGGAAGAGAATCAGAACAACAAAGGGAGCCTGGAGGAGGACAAACCCGTCCATTCCTACATTGCTCTCATCTCCATGGCGATCCTGTCATCCTTGGAGAAGAAGCTTCTACTGTGTGATATCTACCAGTGGATCATGGACCATTATCCCTACTTCAAGAGCAAGGTTGGTCTCCTCTCAATTCGCATTTACATTTGACATTTTGCTCAACGAGCTGACTCGTTTATCCAAAGCGACATGCAAACAGTGCATGTAAAAAAGTACAGCAGGAAATAAAGGATCTGTTCCCCTCCTCCAGGACAAGAACTGGAGGAACAGCGTCCGCCACAACCTCTCCCTGAACGAGTGCTTCATGAAGGCCGGCCGCAGCGACAACGGGAAGGGGCACTTCTGGGCCGTCCACCCCTCCAACTACCGTGACTTCTCCAACGGGGACTACCACCGCCGCCGAGCGCGAAGGAGGATCCGCAGGATGGGGGCCCAGCCCCCCTATGCCCCCTTAGGCACCCCCGGACCCTACTGCTCCCCCCTCCCCCGGCTCCGGGGCGCTGGGGGGCCCTGCTGGTGCTGCCCTCCTCCAGCCCCCCTCCTCCCCCTGTCCTGCCTTCCCCCTTGGGTGTACTGGTGCTGGGCTGGGCTGCAGAAGAGGAGGCCCCCCGGGCTCTTCGCCCCCACCCTCCAGGCCCCCATCCTCCAGGCCCCCATCCTCCAGGCCCCCACCCTCCAGGCCCCCATCCTCCAGGCCCCCATCCTCCAGGTCCCCACCCTCCAGGCCCCCATCCTCCAGGCCCCCATCCTCCAGGCCCCCATCCTCCAGGCCCCCCATCCTCCAGGCCCCCATCCTCCAGGCCCCCATCCTCCAGGCCCCCATCCAGTTTGGCTGAGGTAAATAAAGAGGTGAATGAGAGGAGAAGAGGTGGAAATTAACGAAAGAAGAGAGAAGAGGATGGGAGGAGGAGAGGATGAGAGGAGGAGAGGAGGAGAGGAGAAAAGGATGAGGACAGGAGGAAAGGATAAGAGGATGAGAGAACTTTGTAAATCCCGACAGACGATGGGCAGGGTGGACATGATCAAAAGTGTCTGGTAAATGAAGGCATTAGGAAAAGTGAATACATGCTTGATACCAAAGTTGAGATGTTATGGGTGGTTTCATGTTTTTGAGTAAACGTTACACTCTGATATAGATATGCACTGATACACTGTATAAACTTGATGCTGCTGTAAATAGGTTGTAATCATATTGTATTTATTTCTATACTATGTATCATGACTTGTGACTTAATAAAATTAAAAAATTAAACAACCAACCATTTTCTTCATAGTCTAAAGGATGTTACACACCATCAGAACATCCCTTAACAGTCTGTTTGTGTTTGTGTGCTTGTGTCTGCCTCAGTATGTGTGTGTATGCATGCCTATGTGTGTGTGTGGGGTGTGTGTGCATGTGTGTGTCTTCCTTAGCATGTGGGTGTGTGTGTGTGCCTCGGAGGGTTTTGGAGCAAGAAGGCGAGGCCCCCCTAGGAAAGATGTGCCCCTCCCCTTCCCCCACGTAGGGATAACAACACAGATAATCCCACCAATCCCAAGAAGTTTCGGAAAATAGGCAGATTATCACACAGTGTAATCTACAACCTCTCCCGCAGGGAGGAACGACCATGGGGGGCCCAGCGAGGGAGGGAGGAGAGGAGGGGGAGATAAGGATAGGAGAGGAAAGGAGGGGTTGATGGAGGGAGTAGAGGAGAGGAGGGGCGATGTGGAAGAAGGGAGGAGAGGAGGATGTCAGGAGAGAGGTGAAGAGTGGATGTTACCAGAGTCCGCACAATGATTACCACACAGACTTGACCAGTTTAACTATGATAAAACAACAAAAACTCAAATGTCACAAACAATGTTTGAGCTATCCAAGTTTTTGGGAATTGGGAAAAAAGTTCAATCATAACTTCATCTATGTGTAAACGTCTTGTATAAAACATATAAATTATGTATGTGAGACACCGTTGGGAAATATCTTCATACAAAGCTTTGTAATCTCAGGGTGAAAAACCTAAACAACAAACGATTGAACCGTCCTAAAAAATGTCAATTATGACCTGTCAGACAATTATGACCTGTCAGTCAATTATGACCTGTCAGTCAATTATGACTTGTCAGTCAATTATGACTTGTCAGTCAATCCATCAATAGTTTGGATGATTCCTTTCTGCTTGACATTTCCATTGAGGGTGTGTGTGTGCATGTGTATGTGTGTGTGTGTGCATGGAGTAGTGTGTGTGTGTATGTTGGTGTGTGTGTTTGTCTCAGTTGATCTGGGAGCAGAGCTCCAGCAGTTATTGAGCAACTGAATAAAACAAATATTTGACAAGCAATTAGATTACAGAAAGAAACTAGAGATTTGCTAGTTCGGGGGGGGTGAAACAGGTCTCCAAGGTTATTTTAAACTTGAATCTTTTTATTTCTTTTTTAGCATGGATACAAATCCACCCGATTAATTTGTTTTATTCCACAAATCTCCCTATTCATTATGGGTAAACTAATTGGGGCGCTAATTTGTTTAATTCCCATGAATTGCTCTCTGCATCAAATCCTCTTCATTTTGCCAGCTTTAAGGCTTTAATTCTCTTGCATGTACTTAGCGCATGCTGCTTGGAAGTAGGGCTTTAAACAGGTTGCCTTCACCATACACAGACACACACACACACAGACACACACACACACACACTCATCTATTTCTTAAAACAGCCTAAAAAATGTAACAGCTGCCAAAAATGTTAGAATCAAAAGAGGAACAACTTGCACACGCACGCACACCAATACACACACACACACACATACAAACAAATGCACATACACACAACATTTGGAGTGTTTTAAGTGCAGGAGTTTTAAGCCGCTGACACACACACACCACACACATACAGGTTTGAGTGTTTTTTATCTGCTTATTCTAATAAGATGTACGGCGGGTGCGGTGGGGGTGGTGGGGGTGCGGTGGTGGTGGTGGGGGTGCGGTGGGGGTGGTGGGGGTGCGGTGGTGGTGGTGGGGGTGCGGTGGGGGTGTGGGGGGGGTGCGGTGGTGGTGGTGGGGGGTCTGGATTAAAGCACAGGCCTCGCCCCTTGATGCACCAGAGAGTGATCTAAGAGGATCACGCCCGCTGTGACGCTGACAGAAACATTCTGGCCACGGCTCTGAGACAAGCTCCTAGTTCTCCCACGTGTGTGTGTGGAAGTGTGTGTGTGTGTGGAGGGGTGTGTGTCTGTGTGTGTGGAGGGGTGTGTGTGTGTGTGGAGGGGTGTGTGTGTGTGTGGAGGGGTGTGTGTGTGTGTGTGTGTGGAGGAGTGTGTGTGTGTGTGTGTGTGTGTGGAGGGGTGTGTGTGTGTGTGGAGGGGTGTGTGTGTGTGGAGGAGTGTGTGTGTGTGTGGAGGGGTGTGTGTGTGTGTGTGTGTGTGTGGAGGGGTGTGTGGGTGTCCTAAGCTGCTCTCCCAGACCAACCAGATCATCTTGATTGAGTGTGTGGTCCACTAGGCCAATGTTGACTAAACATTGACAGCAGATAGGTGTGCTTCAGTGGTAGCCCAAAGAGATATACCGTACAGGGGGATTTGAACCTGCAATCTTTTGATCCGCAGTCAAAGAAAAAAGTGAGATAGGTATGTGTCAGTGGTAAGAGCATTCGACAGCAGATCAAGGGGATCCAGGTTCCCCTATAGCTTTGGATAGAATATCTGCTGAACTAAACAAAATTAGTATTACATTACTACATTCATGTAAGAGACTTTTAACACTGACAAATATCGGATCTTTGTCAGAGCAGCTTTTTATCCCAAAGCAAAGGTTTTTATCCAAAGCAACATACAGAGAATTGAACCTGCGACCTTTAGATTTGCAATCAAATGCACTGTGATTAGGAAGAAAACGCACTTTTTGTGACATTAGCCGACAGTTGTTCGGAAATCAGCTGCCTTCTTCAGTCGTGTCTACGGAACAATAGCGGTGTGCTTGCATCAAAGCCTTCATAATGGCCAATCGATCGTCATGAGTGCGAGGCGCTATTCAGCTATTCTTACTGTTAACCATAGCGCCCGGCCAGAGAGCAGCGCAGCCATCTTTGAAGAAATGTTTTATTGCCTTCTCTTTTCATCTGCATCTGTCAACCCTTAGGTCGGCCGTTTGATCTCCCCTCACATCCCTCTCATTCCCCGTTTTTCTCTCTCTCAGAGTCTCCTTCACCCCCCGCCTCTCTCTCTCTCTCTCTCTCTCTCTCTCTCTCTCTCTCTCTCTCTCTCTCTCTCTCTCTCTCTCTCTCTCTCTCTCTCTCTCTCTCTCTCTCTCTCTCTCTCTCTCTCTCCTCTCTCTCTCTCTCTCTCTCTCTCTCCTCAGCAACTCTCTCCCCGGGGTCGCGTTGACCTGTTGATTGACAGCTGGGCTCAGACATATGGTAGGACGAGGCATCGACCGGTGTTCCCGGGAGACCAGGCAGACCGAGAGATTTTTTTTCTCTCTGTCGGAGCAGCGTTGAGTGGGAGTACCAGGAGGGAGAAGGCGATAAGAGAGGTGTTCGCGCTCGCTGCGTAAAACGTAGGCCTCCCATCCCCCCACTAGATGGCGCACGTCGCCTGAAAACGCGCCTCTCTTGTTTTGATCACCCGTTAGAACAAGTCCACACGCTGGGCTGCTGAATCCTCGACCTCACCGTTATTTTGTTTGTTTGTTTGTTTTCAACGCAGCGGTAGCTAGAAGCTCCAGCGTGAATATCACGTTTATCTCAGCACGGCAGCCAAATACAATCCCGCGATGAGACCAGTTTAACTGCATCAGATGCGCCAAACAGATACTAATGTCCTGTACGAAACACGAGCGTCTCCGGAGACCCCCCCGCCCCTTCTTACAGAGGATCATATTGCTTACACATGTCACCCCCAATTCTACTGACAGCAGCGCTATGGCTTACGCCATGATTGTGGTTATCCCTTGTCCATGTGTGTGGTTGCTGGACAGAGTTGTGTATTTATATTGCTTACTGTAAGCTGCTAGACTATGTGTGTAGTGTGTGTGTGTGTGTGTGTGTGTGAGAGAGAGAGATAGAGAGAGTGTGAGTGTGATAGAGTGTGTGTGTGGTAGGCACGTGTGAGCCCAATAAAGGCTACCTCACCAAGCAGCAAAGATGTGATGCTCTTCCTGTTGTGTGTGTGAGTGTGTGTGTGTGTGTGTGAGAGTGTGTGCGAAAGTCCAGTGCACCATCCCTTTCTGGGTACCCAGGGGAGTGACGTTGCCATGGGGACGGTTCTCTGGTCAGGCCGGCAGTGATCCCCGCTGACCCTTGTCGGTGACCTTTGACCCGGAGGCCATTGCCAGGGTCAAGAGGTCAGCAATGGCCGGAGGGTAGCGAGAGCACTCACACGATTGGAACTCTTGACTCTCCTCCCTCTATCTCTCTTCCTCCTCTTCCTTCTTCTCACCCTCCTCTCTCGATCTCTCTAACCTTCCCCCCTCCCCGCTGCTCCCTCCCCCCTCTCCTCCCTCACCTCCACCTCACCCTCAGTACGGACGAGAAGGAGGGGGGAAGGTGAGGGATGCTCCATCCCCTTATACACTCTTTGTCGGGAATGATGACCAAGTCATGGGCACTGGCAGTCACATGACCTCAGCCTACTGCTCCCAAATAATTTATCCCTCGGCTGATAGCTCGTCAATATCAATTTATTAATTTCACAGCTGCGGACTGATAAAAGGTAGAACACGCAGAAGGGAAGGAGGGGGAAAAGGACGACTTTAACAACAAGAAGGGAGGATTGAGGGGTGAGGGGAGAGATAGTGAGATAAGAACAGATATACATGCGTGTGTATATATTTCTACCTTTATTTATCCAGGAAGGGATCAATGAAATTAGAAAGATTTGAGAGATGGAGAGAGGGATGAAGAGAAAGAAGAAAAGAGAAAGAGAGAAAAGAGAGAGATCGCTGATGCTGAGTGATGGTGTGAAGCCAGAGAGAGATGAAGTCTCGCTTCTTCAGACGGCCCGCCATCGCTCCCGATGAAAGAATATCGAGTGGAAACATATGAAAATGCATATGATAATTATCGCTGTACGATTGTTCTGATTGGCGGAGACACACTGGCATTCACTGGTCTCCCGACAGAACAGAACCTCAACACACACACACACACATGCGAACAAACACACACATAAGTCTTCCTCAAACCCACGTCCACCCTCTCCTGATCTTGACCTCCATTCTGATCTCTGAAGAAGCGGATGGATAGAATCATATAATCCCAAACACCTCGATAACAAACGACCCTCCAGGAGGATGAAAGGTATTTTAACAAGACTTTGTGGTCCTGACCTTTGACCCTTGACCCCACTACGTTCTCAGACTCCCGGGTTCAGGTCGGAGGCAGCGCCTTCTTTCCCTCCCTCCCTCCCTCCCTCCCTCCCTCCCTCCCCTCCCTCCCTCCCTCCCTCCCTCCCTCCCTCCCCTCCCTCCCTCCCTCCCTCCCTCCCTCCCTCCCTCCCTCCCTCCCTCCCTCCCTCCCTCCCTCCCTCCCTCCCATCTTTATATAAATACGTCCATTCCTCCACCCCTCCATGTATTCCTCCATCCATCCCTCCAGCGTGAGGTGGCTCGGACCAGCGTGTGTGTGTGTGTGTGTGTGTGAGAGAGGGAGATGATGGACCGGGGTTAAGAGGTGTCAACACACTGCCTGAGCTCTGGAGAGCCTCTTCAACTGAGCTCAACACTCTCAGACTCTCCGCATGTCCTCTCCACTCATTACACACCCTAAGTGGGAGATTCAGACACAACAGCTCTCACACACATGCTGTCTTTCTCTCTCTCTCACACACACACACACACACACCGGATGACACATGCTCCTTGTTCCGTCCCTCACCTCGCGGTCGCACACACCTCCCTTCGAGAGAGGAAGACACACACGTACACACACAGCTCCCGGTAGGAGACTAAGATACACACACACAGCTCCCAGGGAGAGAGTAACATCACACGGAGCTGTGTCGCTTGTATGACGGACACACAGACACACACAGACACACGCACACACACACTCTGAAAGGTTCTCCGAGAACAGGGATGGATTTGTCACACATCGGAGGTGAGGCAAGCGTGCTGGAGCGGAAGACTCCTTAACCTGCTGGGCTTTCTGATGTACACACACACAAACACAGACACACACACACACAGACACACACACACACAGACACACAGTATCACGCGCGCAGTCACACAGCACACATGCACACGCACATTTTAGATTGTTTAGACATCGTTGCGTGGTGTTACATGAACGCATTCGGCTAAATTTTTTATTTATCAATGTCAGGGCAGTTGTTCTAATTATACCGATCAGATCTTGAGGACCTTTACTGGTTGCCAGGGAAACTGACTGTTGTTATGTACATGATGGTGGCTATCATGTTCTTCTGTACTAGAATCCTCCAACACCACAAAGCTCAGTGTGGAAAAACAACCAGGTAAGAATCAGTTGCCATGGAAGAACACAGAAGCTTACTAAAGTAAAAGGATTGATTACAGGTGTTTATTGGTAACAGTACCGGATCAATGGTCTATCACAACCTAGTGCTTGGTGGTGGAAGGAATAATGTGGGTAGGGTACAAGGTGACTTAGGATCTGTAAACAAGTTCAAATATAGTTTCCATATATTTCCTTCCTTCTTGGGCACAGTATGAGATTGATAGTGTACAGCGTGCATATTCCGGGCCCATGTAGGAAGGGAATTAAACAATGTCATATCTCATCATACAGTTCTAGTCTCCTCAGAGGCCTCTCGCGTAGAATATGACAACTAATGACCTTTGACCTGGGCTAAACAGGTGCCAAGCTAATAACTCACCCAATCACATCGTTTGTGCATTTAATGCAGTGGTCAGGTGAATTTCCTTTCTTTTGAGGTTTTCTCATCACAAACCAGGATTTACCACATTAAACGTTTATGTCATGTCACAGGCTCTGGTCCTGTCCCTGGCCAAACACGCTACTAGGAGGGTTATAACCAGGATATGAACTTTAATAACCTTAGATGACTTCAAAAGCTTTACCAACTACAGTGAAACCATACGCCCTCTCCCTCCTCTCTCCTCCTCCTCCTCCTCTCTTCTCCTCCTCCGGTCCTCTCTCAATCCCCCTCCCTTCTGTGCCCCCTCTCTCCCCCCCACACATCACACTAAGCTGTGTCACTCGCATGATGGACACACACACAATGACAGGCGCGCTGCCCCCCCCCCCCCCCCACCCCACCAGCACCACCACCTCCTTCCTTCCTTCCTTCCTGTCCTGTGAAGTGAAGTGGAAAATAGACATGGTGGAGGCAGGATGGAGGGAGATAGAGCGAGGTGTAGATGGAGGTAAATATCTGATGCTGGCCTAGAGGCATCTGGGCCTCGCTCTTGACCCCCCCACCCCACCCCACCCTCTCACCTCCCCACCCTCCCTCCCCATCTCTCATGTTGTTTTATTAGGCCCATCCAGCTTGTCATGTGGCCAACGGTAAACACACAGAACGGCTTTAATTAAGAATTTTGAACAGGGATACCACCAAGTCCGGAAACATTAGGGAGATGCAACCGGGTGTCGTAAAGATTGATGGAGACTGAGAGGATGGAGGGATGAGGAGCAGAAGGGAACAGGGAGGGGTGGGGGTGGTGGGGGGGGCAGGAGTGGTGCGCGATACGAGGGAGTCGTATTCTTGCGTTGCTGCGTGCGGTGATGAGAGACGGCGGGGGTGGGAGATGGGGGCAAACGATATTTGATGCATTAACAGCTGGGTTGGGGCAATAACGAGGAGATGGAGAACGCCGCTAAAATGTTTGACATCCGGACAGGATCAATGACTCCTGCATGGACACTTTAACACGTAGACCTGACCCATGCATCCGTCCTGATAACACACACACATACACACACACACAGGCAGACCCACACACTCACGCACACACCCACACACACAGGTGGGCTGATGTGCCCTCGAAGGCGAATTGACCTGAACCCACATAACTTGTGCATTACATACATCTATCCTTATATACAATCTACAGTTTAATTAATTCATACCCTGAGGTAAAAGCGTTGTAAATCAGACGAGAGAACAACACCAGGAGAACGTTGAGTAGCTTCACTACATAAACCAGTCAACAAACCGGCACTAACGATCCCAGACCAACCTCCCTCTGGAGATGAAGTTTGCAGTCAATACATTATTTACCACAGAGTTGTTACTGGGCAGCAGGCCCTTTCATGTCCCTGGAGGCTTCTGGTGCTCTAACCTGCATCTTGCTCCTCCTCCTCCTCCTCCTCCTCGGCCTCCTCCTCCTCCACCTCCTCTGGGCTTCTGGTGCTCTAACCTGCATCCTCCTCCTCCTCCTCCTCCTCCTCTGGGCTTCTGGTGCTCTAACCTGCATCCTGCTCTTCCTCCTCCTCCTCCTCCTCCTCCTCCTCCTCCTCCTCCTCCTCCTCCTCCTCCTCCTCCTCTCCTCCTTCTCCTCTTCCTCTTCCTCTTCCTCCTCCACCTCCTCTGGGCTCCTGGTGCTCTATCCTGCATCCTGCTCCTCTCCTTCTCCTCTTCTTCCTCCTCCTCCTCCTCTTCCTCCTCTTCTTCCTCCTCCTCCTCCACCTCCTCCTGCTGTCCTTGGTGCTCTAACCTGTGTCCTGCTCCTCCACTTCCTCCTGCATGTGCGCACGCACACACACACACACACACGCGCACACACATACTCCAATGATGAATTTGCTCATTGTGTTTGTCATACGTGATGTGACTGAGAATGCTCGGTAGAACCTGTTCACCATTTCCGTGGAAACAAACACGAGAGTAGAAGCCGTGGCAGGATAGGATATCAGGACTCAAATGCAGACAGACAGGGTGTCAGGGTGGAATTGGTGGGCTCTGTAATACGTAAGTATTACGACGGGCGACGGGCAATATAGTAACGGGGAAACACCTCTGTCTGTTTCTCCCTCTCTCTCCCATACACACGCACAGTCTGTCTCTCACTCTTTCACTCTCTTGTCTCTCACTCTCTCTTCTTCTCTAATGTCTGTTTCTCCCTCTCTCTCCATACACACGCACAGTCTGTCTCTCACTCTTTCACTCTCTTGTCTCTCACTCTCTCTTCTTCTCTAATGTCTGTTCTCCCCTCTCTCTCCCATACACACGCACAGTCTGTCTCTCACTCTTTCACTCTCTGTCTCTCACTCTCTCTTCTTCTCTAATGTCTGTTTCTCCCTCTCTCTCCATACACA
>NW_027120454.1:15000-22500 GCF_038355195.1 Osmerus mordax | reverse complement strand
TGGTGTCCCGCAGTGTGTGTGTGTGGGTGTGTGTGTGTGTGTGTGTGTGTGGAGGTGAAGGTGCCCCCTCTTTGATCAGTGCAGCTCAGATAATTAGTAAGAATGATGACGGGATTGAAGAAGGTATTTTAAGATAGAAGGATGACAGCTTCGCTCTCTCTCAGAGGAACGAGAATGCTAGTCAAAGACAGGGACTGGAACAGGGACAAGAGTAGGAACTGGGACAGGAACAGGAACAGGGGCAGGGACAGGGACAGGGGCAGGGACAGGAGCAGGGACGGGAGCAGGGACGGGAGCAGGGACAGGGACAGGAGCAGGGACAGGAGCAGGAGCAGGGACGGGAGCAGGGACAGGGACAGGAGCAAGGACAGGAGCAGGGACAGGAGCAGGGACAGGAGCAGGGGCAGGAGCAGGGACAGGAGCAGGGACAGGAGCAGGGACAGGAGCAGGGACAGGAGCAGGGGCAGGAGCAGGGACAGGAGCAGGGACAGGAGCAGGGACAGGAGCAGGGACAGGAGCAGGGACAGGAGCAGGAGCAGGGACAGGGACAGGAGCTGAGGCAAGAGCAGGAAGTAGAGAAGAAGCAGTGTCAGTCAGTGAGAACCGTCACAGCCCTACCTGCTTCCATGACTTCCTCTTAGAGTCAAAACATTCCTCTGTGCTGCTGTCAGACTGGCTGACAGACTGCTGCTCTCTAACAGGCGGGTGGCAGACTGGTTTGATGGCCTGTCTGTCACATCTCATTCTTCCTAGTGAGAGAGAGAGAGAGTGAGAGAAGGGAGAGTGAGAGAGGAGAGATGAGAGAGTGAAACAGAGAGATATTAAATAGAGAGTTAGAGACAGGGGACAGGAGAAGGTAGGGTGTACTGTCACACCAGTGCCGGTTATTTTTATAAACGATCGCTCAGGTTCTCTCCATAGTGAACTGACTGTGTCACATTCTGACAGAGAATGTCGGAGAAATGATTTAGTGACCACGCACATACACACATGCACCATAGAATCACCATATACACACACACACGTGTGCAAAACACACACAAAAACACAAACAGCAGGGTTGTGTTTTCATATTTGTGGTTTCAATAATTAAAATGCAAAAATTTAGCAACTGCTTTAGTAGTGATTCATTATTCATTAACAACATGTTAATTGCATCCACACATTGAATATTGAAATACAAAGTGCAGGGAATGACTCCTGAATTATGAATATTCACATGGTTAATGAGGAAGGCAAGCCAGGTTCTGGAGGAGGGGGGTGAGGGTTATAGAGGTTGAGTTTGAGAACACCTCTCTCACAATGAGGACACGCGTTAGCTTACGGAGCAAAAGCCCTGGTGGCCATGCACACAGAGACACACACATCCAAACACGAGTACACACACACACAGAGACACAGACACACACATACATAAGCACACATACCACACACATACAGCACACACATATGCACACAGAGACATACACACACACACATAAACACAGAACAAATATGCAAACACAGCGAAATATTCTGTATGTTTGTACAGTACTGTATCTGTTGACCCTCAAACAACCATAGTAGGTCGGACAGACTGTGAACACAGGAAGAGAGAGAGAGGGGGGAGAAGGCGAGGGAGAGAGGAGGAGGGACGGTAAGAGAGAGGGGGAAAGTAGAAGAGGGGGAGACAAGGAGTGAGAGAGAGAGAGAGAGAGAGAGAGAGAGAGAGAGAGAGAGAGAGAGAGAGAGAGAGAGAGAGAGGGAGGGTGGGTGGGTTCTGACCATGATGGATTGCAGAGTTCACTAATAGACCAAAATTATACCTCTTTCCTGCAACTCAGATGAAATATTATTAAATGCGCAGCAAGTTTGCGCGAAACAAATGAATCAGCTGGTGTGTGTGTGTGGAGAGGACTAATGGTACTGTTTACTGATCTCAAACACAAGCTGATGCATCCCTCGATTGAGGATAACCATGCTGTTTGAGAGAGAGAGAGATAGATAGATAGAAAGGGAGAGAGGGAGAGAGAGAGAGAGAGAGAGAGAGAGAGAGAGAGAGAGAGAGAGAGAGAGAGAGAGAGATGAGTAAGGGTATGGTGGTGAGGAAGGGAATCTGGAAGAGAGGGGGAGGAGGTGTAGGAGAGAACAAGAAAGGGAGAGGATGGCGGCATATTGAAATGCATGCCCCTATCCGTCACTAATTAAAACAGTGACTCCTGAAATTCTATAATAAGCCTTAATTAGCGTGGGGTCTTTCTCCTCCTCTAATTAGCTAATTAGCAACCACACGGTGATCCACACCGTTACTGAGGAGACACTTGTGACTGGAGTGGCAGAGACACCCTTAATTAGACACTAGAGTAGCGACAACAGTGACTAGACTAGAGTAGAGACAACAGCGACTTGACTAGACAAGAGACACCAGCGACTAGACTAGAGTAGAGACACCAGCAACTAGACAAAAGTTGAAACACCAGTACTGTAACTATGACACACGGTAGAGATACAGAGTAGAGATAGAGAGTAGAGACAGTAGAGATACACTTAAAACAAAAGAATTGCAATGTTTTTGACTAATGACTAATATTTACCTAGTGTTAGAATGTGTGCCTGTAGTGTGTGTCTGTGTGTGTGTCTGTGTGTGTGTGTGTGTGTGTGTGTGTGGATGTGTGTGTGTGTGTGTGTGTGTGTGTGTGTGTGTGTGTGTGTGTGTGTGTGTGTGTGTGTGTGTGTGTGTGTGTGTGTGTGTGTGTGTGTGTGTGTGTGTGTGTGTGCGTGTCTGTGTGTGTGTGTCCAACAGTGAGGTCAGTGTGTGATGTATTATTATGTGTGTGGATTGTTTCTCATTCTAGATTACTATGCTTCCTTCTCCATGACCCCAAGATAACCTATATGTGTGTGTGTGTATGTGTGTGTGTGTGTGTGTGTGTGTGTACTGTATGTGTGCGTGTGCATGAATGTAAGTATGTAGGCTGGTGTGTGTGTGTAACTGTGTATGCCTGTGTAAATGTGTGTCTGTGTATGCCTGTGTATACATGTGTGTGTGTATGCATGTGTATGCCTAAGTGTGTGTGTGCATACTTCTGTGTGATTATGTGTGTGTGTCAGAAGGGGGTGCAGTGTTCACAGACAGCATGTATGTTTATCATATTTAGCATCAACAGAACCTCTGAAGCATTCACACACCTCTGAGTGTGTCACAACAGACGGTCCCACTCCATCTGTGTGTGTGTGTTTACACACACACACACATTAAAGAGAATTCATCTGTGAAATACACACAGCTTGACATTAACTGCATAATCAGCTAATCAAATCTTTCTTTTTCTCTGTTTTCTTTTCCACGCTCCCTCGCTCCCCTCTCCCTCCTTCCATGTGGTCGCATGTGAACCAGGTAAGAGCACTTTAATGTGACTGTGATAGCTGGCTGACCTGAAGCCTCTCTCTGAAGGAGGGCAAGATCTCCATCTGTTCAGAGGAGCTGCCACTCCCACCAACTCAGCCTGGCCTTAGAACACACACACACACACTCACACACACACACACTCTCTCACACACACACACTCTCACACACTCCCACACACATGCACAGACACTCACACAAGCACACATGCACAAACCAAGTCATACAGTACATCCAAGCACACACAACTACACATACGTGCTGTACATACCACATACACAGTCAAGAAAAGCACATACACATACACAAACACAAACTCAAACCACTGTCCAGCCTGTTCAAGGTGGGGGCATTTGTATCTGTGTGTCCGTCCAGTTGCCTGAACCAAATGGGCTGAAGGACCCCTCCACAGACAGGAAGCAGGAGTTGTGTTTTTATTCAGGCAGAGCTGTCCCAGTACGTATCACTAGAGCATTTCTCTCCTCTCCGCTCCTCCTCTCTGCTCCTTCTTTCATCTCCTCTCCTCCTCTTCTCCTCTCCTTCTTTCCTCTCTCCTCCTTTCCTGCTCTTCTCTCTGACTTGATCAGTGCCCCATCATCCTGTTAATCAAATTAATTATGAACAAAAATTGACAGTTTTCATTAATTATAAAGGATTATTCTAATTGCGATTCAAATTTATTCATTTAGAACAGACGGCGTTCAGTAATATTTCAGGAAATTAGCATATTAAATGGAGAGGCTTGCTCATCAGGCATGCTAATGTATGCGTATTTCCTTATTTTTAACTGGTGGGCCATATGCAGCTCCGGCGACGGGCAGGTGAACCTTCTAGAACGTCTTTCATTTGTTTGACAAACACGGCAGGGGACGCTCTCTCTCACTCTTATCCCCCTCTCTCTCCAGCTCTCCCTCTTTCTCTCTCTCCAGCTCTCCCTCTTTCTCTCTCTCTCCTCCTCCCTTTTTCTCTCGCTCCTTATATTTATCCTTCTCACTCCCTGTATCCCTCTCTCCCTCTCTTTCTCTCCCTCAGTTTTTCCCTCTCTCCCTATATCTCTCTTTTTACCTATATCTCTCTCGCTCCCTCTCTCCCTCTATCTCTCTCAAGCTCTCTCAATATTTCTCTGTCTCTCTTTTGCACCCCCTTCTCCGGTTGCTGTTGTTGTTGTTGTTTTGTACTATTAGCGCTCTCGCCCCCCACCACCACCACACCCCTTGCCTGTGCCCCACCCCATGTGTGACTTGCCGTCAGGCTAACAGTCCAGCCCTGTGGAGGGCTCTTCTCCTGCTGGTGTTAATGATGTCTCAGTGTAGTCCAGCGCCTGTCTGACTGGCTGAGGTGTCCCTGTCGTACGCCTGTGACAGCCTCGTTTGTCACCCAGAGCAGGGCTTCCCCAGGCTACATGCTGTGTGTGTGGGGGGAGGGTGTGCGTTTGTGTGTCTGTGCATCTGTTTTATATGTGTGAGCATGTGTGGGTTCCTGCTTGTTTGTGAGGGTAGATGTTGCCCCACTCCCGGGTCTACACGCCTGACAATGAGCCCCCTCAGTGCTCTGGAGGCTGGAGGTTGGACCCTGGCCCTGTTGACTAGCCCAGGTTAATGCACTTAAGGTCCTCCTTCCAGATCCCCTTTATTATTGGGTGTTTTTGCCCTTGGCAAGGCACACAACCTATATTGTCTCTCATATATATATATATATATATGAGAGATAATTAATTTTTGAATTTTTCTACCAAAAAACACTTTGCCCTACATAGACAATGTTGGGGTCAAAATTTTCGTCTTGGTCCTGATTGCATTGCTTCTATCGGGTGGAAGGTTCCATTGCCCATTTAAGGCAACATTTTACTTTTTGTGGAGAAAAGTGAAGCTAACGGTGGCTGACTAGCTAGCCACAGTCACAAACGTCACACCACGCAAAATTACCTATAGAAGAACATTAGTTTAGCAGCTCATTACCTTCTGAAAGATAGCTAGCTACCTAAAACAGCTAGACAGCTGCAGAAACGCCACAAGCAAAGACCAGGGTGATAACATGATGTTACACATTATGATCACTTCTAGTAAACCTGTTATATGAGCCAGTTTTCCAGTTTTGGGGGGTATTGTTTCAGTTTGCAGAGGGTGCTGTTTGAATCGCGATTCCAACTAAGATACTGCCAGTGACAGAGTTGATAGACATAGGTTAGAACCATTTTTACACAGGATTGCTAAATGTCTTCGTTTTGATGCAACTTTATCAACTATGTGACGCTGCAACATATCACCATTCCCTCTTGCACTAAGGACAATTACGAGAAAACCCTGTGTCATTCTACCCCTCCAATCTTACTTCATTTACACTTCACTATTTTGAGCATCTTTTTAATCTATGCCATCTTCATAAAGTATACATACTTATTTAAAATATACAGAAATATCAGTTGGAAAATGTCAGTAAGAAAACGGACAAAATCGGCCACCGACACAAGCACACCTCACAATTTACCCTGAAACCCTCTCTAGTTCCTAATATACTGTAGAAGAGAGAAGGCGAGAGGAGGGGAGGAGAAGTGCGGGGGGGGAGGGGGGGAGGGGGGGAGGGGGGGGAGGGGGGGGGAGAGAGGGGGGTTGTCTATTTGTTGCTAGTAATATTTAAAGGCAGCGTGGTTTAGAGGACACGTTGAACACATCAATGTTTCATGGTGACAGGATGTCGGGGCTAAATAAAATATCACACTGGAAATAGACGTGAGATAGCTAGGTGCTGTGGTCACCACTCTAGCCTGAAGACTGGAGCTCTGACACAAACACACACTCAAACACATGCACATACACTTACACACACACTCACACAAATACAGTCAGCCTCTCTTTCTTTCCCTCTCCCCTATCTCTCTATTTCGTTTTTTCTCTTTTTCACCCAGTCCTTCTCTCTCTCTTTTTTTACCTCTACCCGCCCAAGACACACACTCACACACCCGTGCACATGGCCAGAGCTCCCTGGGCTCCCAGTCTGCCAGTCTCCTGGTCTGGGCTGTGTATTACTGATGTGTATTATTGATGGCTTCTCCCTGGCTGGCGCCCCTACCCCCTGGGGTCATCCTGTCTGTGTGTGTGTGTGTGTGTGCGTCTGTGTGTGTTTGGATGCTTAGGTGCGAGTGCATTTGTGAGCGTGTTTCTGTGTTTTCTGAATGAATGCACGTTCATGTGTGTGTGTGGATATCAGAAGAGAGACCAGGCCATAAATCTCCTTAAGGAGGCCAGAGGGGCGGGGGCGGGGGTGGGGGGGTGGGCAGGGTCGCCAAGGAAACAAGCCAGGCCGAGCGATCTAGGGTGTTAGTGATGCATGGCTGCTGGACAGGTAGAGCTGACACACAGACACACACTCACTCACACACACACACACATAGTCTCACACACACACAAACACTCTCACACACACACTCACACAAACACTCTCACACACCACACAAATGTATATACATGTATATATGTACACATACACAAATTAACACTACCCCTATATTGTACATTGCTGTGTCAGGTTACAAGCACACGCACACACATATTCACACGCTCACACATCTTAATATACAAGAAAGAGCCTATATTGTATTAGGTATTAGGGAAGCTTACCCCTGCTGCAGTCTCCTAACCGCTCATCACCCCCCACCACACACACACTAACACTAGACAGTGTAGAAGCCCATGTGTCTGTATATGTCACGACTCTACTGTTGATTTAGTTGTTTGTTTGGGTACCTATAACTTTGTTTATTTATCTAGTCCAAAAGAGATGTATGAGCAGGAAATGGGGTCATGTGACATTCAGGAACAGGAAGTAGAGGTCATGTGACAGGCTGGGGAGGAAGCACAGCTGGGTGTGTGAGGCCACACCCAGACACACACATTACGACGTGAGAGACTGAATGAATCGACCTGGCTTGTAGCTGGTGTATGTGTGTGTGTATGTGTCTCTGTGTGTGTGTTTAGCAGCCTTTAGGCCTGTAACACTACCCATCTATTGTACATTGCTGGGTCAGGTTACACACACACACACACTCCTCTCTTTTAGCTTAGGAAGGAAGGAGGGATTTCAGAGCCCCAGGCTACCCCCCCTCCACACACACACAC